>NW_026732294.1:215000-329615 GCF_028476545.2 Physella acuta
GTCTGTCTGTCTGTCTGTCTGTCTGTCTGTCTGTCTGTCTGTCTGTCTGTCTGTCTGTCTGTCTGTCTGTCTGTCTGTCTGTCTGTCTGTCTGTCTGTCTGTCTGTCTGTCTGTCTGTCTGTCTGTCTGTCTGTCTGTCTGTCTGTCTGTCTGTCTGTCTGTCTGTCTGTCTGTCTGTCTGTCTGTCTGTCTGTCTGTCTGTCTGTCTGTCTGTCTGTCTGTCTGTCTGTCTGTCTGTCTGTCTGTCTGTCTGTCTGTCTGTCTGTCTGTCTGTCTGTCTGTCTGTCTGTCTGTCTGTCTGTCTGTCTGTCTGTCTGTCTGTCTGTCTGTCTGTCTGTCTGTCTGTCTGTCTGTCTGTCTGTCTGTCTGTCTGTCTGTCTGTCTGTCTGTCTGTCTGTCTGTCTGTCTGTCTGTCTGTCTGTCTGTCTGTCTGTCTGTCTGTCTGTCTGTCTGTCTGTCTGTCTGTCTGTCTGTCTGTCTGTCTGTCTGTCTGTCTGTCTGTCTGTCTGTCTGTCTGTCTGTCTGTCTGTCTGTCTGTCTGTCTGTCTGTCTGTCTGTCTGTCTGTCTGTCTGTCTGTCTGTCTGTCTGTCTGTCTGTCTGTCTGTCTGTCTGTAAACACGATAACTTAAGTACCGTTATAGCTAAGTTGATGAAATTTCATATAAAAGTATTATAGTAAATTTGTGTAATTCTGTTTAAAAAATATCAGTGATTTCTGGATTTCCGGTAATCGAAGTGTAAAATATTATACTTTTAATTTTTCAAAAGCCTATAGGTTTAGTAGTGTTCCAGATAGTAAAATGAAATTTCAGATGTAAGAAAAGATCTAATTCTCTGCCTTCGGTCAAATTCAAGTAATTTCCGTTGAACGGAAGTAGCAATTTACACTAACAACTATATTATTAATATCATTAACTGATGCAATAAATAATTATTTTGTCTCTGATTTATTTGTTTCCTTTTTAAAATAAAGCGGGAGTTTATCGTACCAGAACTTTCTCGAATATTCTTAGATAACACTAATCTGGATGGCCACTCCACTGTAGTCAGGTTTTACAAATTTAAAAAAACAACAACAATTTTTAAATACCTATATTATAAACTAGAATATAATCTCTTAGAAAAAAAAATACCCCTCAAAAAGAAGAGCAATATATACGTCTATAATAGTGCGGAACATTAGTACTTTATAAAGAAAACCATGATTAATTTTCTAAGAGTTAATTAATCATCGAATTAAGTAACAGTTTATGACATAATACATTGCGTTCGATTCTTGAACTACGTGAAAAGATCAAGCAAAATCGGCTGGGCAAAGGATTTTGAAATTCTGCTCGCAATTTTCAAACTTTGAATGCCAGAGCTGCAAAATTAAAACTAAATTTATATGCGGTTTTTGAGAAATTGGAAAAGGGAAAAGTACTACTTGCGGTCTCCGGAAATTACTCAAAATTTGAAAGAAAACAGAGAGTAAGATCTTCTACATACAATTGAAATGACATTTATCTAACTGTACATAGTTCATAAGGTATAGGTTTTTGAAAATATAAAAAATTAAGTTCTAAAAAAGTTTTAATTCCGATTACCGGAAATCTTTGAAACATTGATAGAGAACTACACAATTGATAAAATTTACATTTCGTCCACCTAGATGTAACGCAAGTTCTTGTGTTCACAGACAGACACAGTGAGAGATACAATTGCAGAAATAATATATGATTGTTTACACGATTACAATAGATCCTTTATATACTTATTACGAGAAAGTAAATATACATCTGCATAATGATTATAAAATGATTTTATAAAGTTGATAGTTCATAATTATACTGCAAATTGGTCCTGTTTCTGTACATAAAAACTGTGTTTGCTAGGACAATAGTTTGAAATTAATAATCTTTTATGCTTGAAATACTCTGCAAAACTCTTGTAAATTCTGTTAAAAACATGATTGTATGCTTTGTATGAACTAAGTAAATTTTTTTTTTCCCTTGCGCAAAAATTCGTTTTTGGCTTTGGAATGTATTTTCAAAAGTTATATGTTATGTTGTTGTTATGAAAGTTTTTATATTTGTGTTATTATCTCAGATACACACTAGGCATAAATGTGACGAATTTTCCTACATTAAACGATTGACCTTTTTTAAACTGACAGCAATTTAGTAGAACACATTGTCTTGTGCACTATATGTGTTCTGTGCAACGTCAAGAAGACTAGATATAAATAACACTGAATGCAAAGCCATGGGTTGCGAATTTTCTTCTTCTTTTTAAACTGTCAGCAATTTAGTAGAACACATTGTCTTGTGCTCTTTATGTGTTCTGTGCTAAGTCAAGAAGACTAGATATAAATAACACTGAATGCAAATCAAAGACGTGGGTTGCTCCAAATTGTTTACACTTTTAACCACACACATTAGATAGAACAGCATCATTTTAAGTAGTGTACATACAAGAATTACTTTGTAAATAAATAAAACATGTTAGAGCAATGTTTTAAAACATGAAAAACCAAGCAGAGAAAGATGCGTAAAAATATTTGGTAAAATATACTCACATTTATTTATTTCCCACCACACAATTAAAACAAATACCTAAGTTAACAAAAATAATAATATCTGATGACGTGGGTACGTAGGTCGATAGCCTCTCTATTCTTTCAGCCAGCGTGTCTTGTCTTATCTGATCGATCTCTCGATTGAACGTAATCTTGTTATCTACCAAGCTAAGCTGCTTCATCTTCCGCTGTGTGAAGCCCTCGCACTAAATGTACACACACGTTTAACTTTAAGACCGCAACACTATAATAAAAACTGTCACACAGCGCACAATAGACAAATACATTCGTCACTAAAACCCTCACTTACGCACACACACACACACATACACACACATACACAGATCCATTTTTAGCACAATAATTTATCTCAAACACCTTTAAAGAAGCTGGAACTACCAACCTGAGGGAGTTGTAGTAGGGGGGGGGGGGATAGATATGTGGGTGTGTATCTCTCCCTTTTATTCAGATTGTACCCCTTTAAAACATAAAAAAACCTAAGACCTGCTCTAACCTTAACATATTCGAGGGCTGATAGAAGGATGTTTATCTTGAGACTGTTGTAATTAATAATAATAATTTATTCCCCTCTTGATTTATTGTGTGAGAGTTCCAACTCTATGGCTTAGGTTGGCTTTTAATATTTATTTTAAGTCAATGTCAGAGTATTTTTAAGAATCAAATCCGATGTTTTTTCTATCATTCCAAAGAGTCGATCTTTAAATATTACTTTTTTTTAAAATTATGTAATATTTTAAGACAAATAGATTTGTACTGGCAGCGTTTTACAAAATCAGCAACCTATTTATAAATTAAGCGTAAGGTAATTTTTATAATGGCTTCGTATTACACATAATTGCTAATTATATAATCTGTAATATACCTGTTATTTTATATAATCGGCGCTGTAAAGATTTAGCTTAATTTTTGTGTGTTTTTTTAAAGATTTGTTTATCTTCGTATTATTATTTTTCTCATTTATGACGTTGTAGAATTATATTAATTCATTATTTAATTACCTACACTGATTATGATTTTTGACCTTTTACAAAACTCTTTTGACTAATGGCTAAATTTTAGTTTTCTGTTTTGGATTTATCCTTCAAAATACCAAATCACTGTCTTCATTATGAAATTTGGAAAACAGAAGCTTGATTATATTCAACTTTTTTTTCATTTAGATAATTCACCCCACTCATCACCCCCAAAATCCCAACCCTGAACTTTTGAGTGTTTTTTCAAAGGATCACTCTTGATAAGTTTATGTTTCAGTTGGCCTACAAAAGTCTAATATACACAGAGATTTGAATTCGGGAAGTTAAAAGTCTCTCCCACCCGACCATATCGTACAAAATAGAATGCTATATTTTATGGATTAATTCCCCATTATTTTCCCTGTATGATATAAACAGTTATATCGAAACGTGGATGGTGAAATGAATCGATCATTAGTAAGTAACTAACTGCACGCTTCAGCTAACTTGTCGAACACAGGACGTGATCACTTGTGGAATGCAACAACCCCCCCCCTGCCCCCGCAAAAAAAGTCTCATACAAAGAATAGCGTAGCTAGATCACAACATCGACTCTTCTCTGGTGAAATGGACAAACCGTTAAAATAAACAAAAAGCCACCACTCTTTTATTCCCCTTTCCTCCTACACAACATTGACTTTTAAAATCAAAGACGACTTACGATAACGTACATCAATAAATGACAATTTTACTTCTATAATCTCGTTATAGATTGGACGTCGCGGACTACAGATATATAATGTAGGTTAGATTTAAGTACTCTATCAATAACGACAGATGTTAGATGATACAGAGCCGTTTAAAAATACTAGGATATAAATCGATAGAAAAAATATTATTAATATTAATTAATATAAACAAAACATAAGCTTTGTTAAATTTTTTTTTTTTCAACTTTTAACAATACTTTAGTTAAATTAGCAACCGGATATAAGTTAGTATTGTTATGAAATTTTAGGTTAAATTTAAGTACTATATTAAAAGTGACATATGGTAGATGGTAAATTACCTTTGTGAAATGTTACGGTATAAATACATATAAAATATTATGTGGTACGTCTGTGATATACTGGGTACGTTACTTTACTGAAGCAATGGTTGAAACTTAAAAGCATATGAAATAGAATATATATATATATATATATATATATATATATATATATATATATATATACTTATACATATATATATATATATATATATATATATATATATATATATATATATATATATATATATATATATATATATATATTGTTACGATCCCATGAGGGGGATCTTACCTTTTTTGGACATGGCTGAACGTTGGTTAATTAGGGTGTTACCTAGAGATTTATGGATGGGGGGAACTCTCGACGTGAACCCCCTTTTTTGTGGTCGGGCCAGGCCGTAATGAGAGATGCCACGGACTGGCGCAGGACGTGAAAGAGACAAAGGGTGGGATGTTATCGTTGATGCTAGCGGGTTACACCCCCCCCCTTCTCACCTGAATCGCCTTGCCTGGTAATAGGTATGTAAATGTAGGGAAAAGCCTGCGAGGTGTTACGACTGTGGTGGCGTATATAGCAGGGTAGGGTTGACAACAGACGTGACCCAGATTGAACAGGTCTAGATGGAGACAATCAACGAGGCACGTCTTAGAATTAGGTTACATTTACGGACGACGGCATCAATGAGGGTAGTATATTAGCAGGGTCTGACAATTTAATCAGGTACCCCAGACCTGTTGGCGACATTTAATTAGGTTAGGCTTGAGTGGGAAGTGTTGGTGCATAATTAGCCCCGCACCTGGAGTCCGTTATTTAAGGAGGGGTAGACGGCAGACTCGGGGGACACTCAGGGGGACACTCAGTCAGAGCTCACGAGTCACACACGGACGGACTCGGATAGCTAGGTCTAGAGGAGACAGACATGGGGCGTCTCTGTGAGCTAGTGGACAGCCAAGAGATGCCTGTACTGTAGTAGACCTAGGCTAGATAGACAGTTAGGGATAAGTAGGGTAGTCGTGCTAAGAACTTTAGTTGTTTGTAGCTATTTGTGTATATTTCTGATTGTTGTACTTTGGTGGCGGGTTAACTTCAAGTGTTGTAATTTGTGGAAATAAATATAGATCACTGAAGTTGGCGTTTATTTATTTTTATTTTTCTTCTTGTTTACGATTCCCTGACTAGTTCGAAAGGATTAGAGAAGGGAGTCGTAACAGAATTGGGGGCTTGTCCGGGATAGGACAGACAACGAGTTGAATCGTTTCTTTTGATGCCATTTTCAGTTGGGGGCTCACGAGCTTGTGTTTGAGTTTTAAGTTTTATGAGTAGTGAGAGTAAAGTTGTTCACGGAATCAGGAGAGTTTTCCAAACATTGAGTAAGTAGCGAGCTTATCACCTTTGTGTTGACACTGATTTATTCATTAGAGGTTGTTCTTTTTTTTGTTGATTTAGTATAGCTGGAGGGATTAATGCCCAGTATACTCGAATATTTTTTGTGTGGTCCAGTTGAACTGGAGTGTACGGGTTTGTTCAGTACAGCTGGAGGGTCATTCCCAGGTACGTGAATAAATTCGTAATTTTTTGTTTGGTTTGCTCAGTATAGCTGGAGGGTCAATTCCCAGTATACGTGAGTTTGTGATCCAGTGTAGCTGGATATCTTAGTTTGGTTGGCCCAGTATAGCTGGTGTCTACCTGTTTTAAGTGTCAAAGGTGATAGCCGTACTTGTAATGTTTAAGTTAAAGTTTTTGTGTGAGCCACATTTTCTTAGTTAACCGCCACCATTTAGCTGGATAAGTTCCGTAAGTGTGAATCATGGACGTAATGAGTTTTATTGAGTGTCCAACTCTAGAAGTTTTAGACAAGTTTTGTCGCTTAGAGTTGTTGTGTCTAGTTGAGCAACTAGGACTAGAGGTTGATGTCTCGGATAGAGATAGAGTTCTACGAGATCATATTATTGTTGAGTTGGTAAATACAGGTAGATTAGAGGAGGAGTGTCTAGACTCTATAGAATACTACGAGATAGGACGCATTAGAGTAGAAGAAATTGAGAGAAAGTATCAAGTTAAGTTGTTAGAGATTGCAAGAGAACAAGAGGAGAAGTTATTAGAGATCAGGGGGATATATTTATGTCAGAATCTTGTAAGGAAAATGATATACAAAGTTTAGAGAAACTGTGAATACATGAGGTTAAACTATTAGAGATCAGGTTGGAACGGGATTTACTTAGGCTAGAGGAGGAGGCGCAGCTTAGTGGGTTGTTTGACTTTCCAGAATTTGTCTCTGTTTTCTCTCAGGCTAGTGTAGTAGTTTCCGAGGATCGGTGTAGAGATGAAGATAGTTTGTTGACTGGTAGAGTAGGTAGTGAGTTTTGTCAGTCTCAGACTAAGGCTGCCACTAGCTTTGGCTCAGTCCCTGAAGTCGACTCTAACCTAGCAGAACCAGCACAAACGTCAAAACGTGCTGATAGTTTACGAGTTGAAAGTTTTCTGCCGACAAATACTGAAGGCATTCAGCAAGTTATTGGTTTAGATAAAATCACGGCGACCGGTCTGATGTTGACCAGTCATGAAAAGGGGCTGTCAATATCTGACCCAGTGGATACAACCACCGATGATATCACGGCGACCACTCTGATATTGGCCAGTCATGAAAAGGAGCAGTCAATGTCAGAACTAGTGGATACAACCACCGCTGAAATCACGGTAACCACCGAGAGAGTGAATACCCATGAGAACAGGCTGTCCTCGTCTGAACCTGAACCAGTAACTGCATCTGATCAAGACCTTACTACTTGTCATCTTGATGGCGTCATGACCTTATCTGGAGGTCATGTGAATGGTGACCTATATCTTCAGTTAGACGAGTCAACAAATATTCTGCCAGCATCGGTAACGGACGAAATCGTTACCCATTGTCTTGGGGGTGAGCCTAACACGGGCTGTCCTCCCATTGTCACAGCAGTGTTTAATTTCTCCCCGACCAAATCCAGCAACCTGGAGGCCATGACCTCACCTGGAGGTCACGTGGATGGTGTTCTACATCCCCAGTTCGAGGAGACGATGAATCTTTTGTCAGCGTCGGTGACGAGCCAAGTCATTACCTCTTGTTTTGGAGTTGAGCCTAACTCAGGCTTCCCTCCCCTTATCTCGGAGCTGATTTATTGTTCTTTGACCGACCCGGGGAAGACCGGTAATGTGACCTCAGCGGGTCACACTTCTCCCGTCAACCGAGAATGTGTACATGTGAGCGCATCCCACCTCACTTTCACAGAGACGGGGCGTGCAATCAACCTCTCTTTGTGCGGCTCGGTGTATTTGTTGTGGGCGGATAATATCTCCGTCACTAAAATTGTGCTGCGACGTTACAAAGTTCGGCTAAAGATTTATATTTACGAACTCATGATGACCCACAAGACGGAAACATAATGACAATGTGTACCTTTGAGTTTCAAGCCTGTTATAGAACTGTTTCCTATATTGACTGTTTCATGTTTCCCCAAGTCACAAGTGTTCTAATTAAAATGAACTGTTATCAGGCTTGCAGAGTATACCCTTTTACAGATGTCTTTTGTTTAAAAAAATGGGTTTATGATTTATGGTATGAGGATGTATCTGTAACAGGTTTTTTTGTGTGTTTAATGCTTTGACACAATTTGTTGACTGTTGACGTAAATATAATATAACGAAGACTGTTGGTTTCATCTTGAAGATTATTTACGACAGTGACATATTTGTGGCTTATTTGCTGTTTTCTTTACTTTAATGTCAATTTTTGCAGTCATCAATTTGGGATTCTTAGTCAAACGTGTTATTGAGACTAAACCATTGATGTTACTTATCTTCTTAATAATGATGATGTGGGATTGATTTTGCCCAGACTAGGTTTATTCTGGGATTTTTGAGGAATTGTGAGATTGGGCTGGTGGTCTAGTAAGAGATGTTCAATTAATTCACCAAGTGGCGAATTAATTTCTTGAAGGGTGGAGGTGTTACGATCCCATGAGGGGGATCTTACCTTTTTTGGACATGGCTGAACGTGGGTTAATTAGGGTGTCACCTAGAGATTTATGGATGGGGGGAACTCTCGACGTGAACCCCCTTTTTTGTGGTCGGGCCAGGCCGTAATGAGAGATGCCACGGACTGGCGCAGGACGTGAAAGAGACAAAGGGTGGGATGTTATTGTTGATGCTAGCGGGTTACACCCCCCCCCCCTTCTCACCTGAATCGCCTGGCCTGGTAATAGGTATGTAAATGTAGGGAAAAGCCGTACGAGAGGTTAAGTCAGCACATAGACCCCTGCACCTCGACTGGACTTTTTTAGGAGGGGTAGATGGCAGTCTGCGAGGTGTTACGACTGTGGTGGCGTATATAGCAGGGTAGGGTTGACAACAGACGTGACCCAGATTGAACAGGTCTAGATGGAGACAATCAACGAGGCACGTCTTAGAATTAGGTTACATTTACGGACGACGGCATCAATGAGGGTAGTATATTAGCAGGGTCTGACAATTTATTCAGGTACCCCAGACCTGTTGGCGACATTTAATTAGGTTAGGCTTGAGTGGGAAGTGTTGGTGCATAATTAGCCCCGCACCTGGACATTTGTGAGTCCGTTATTTAAGGAGGGGTAGACGGCAGACTCGGGGACACTCAGTCAGAGCTCACGAGTCACACACGGACGGACTCGGATAGCTAGGTCTAGAGGAGACAGACATGGGGCGTCTCTGTGAGCTAGTGGACAGCCAAGAGATGCCTGTACTGTAGTAGACCTAGGCTAGATAGACAGTTAGGGATAAGTAGGGTAGTCGTGCTAAGAACTTTAGTTGTTTGTAGCTATTTGTGTATATTTCTGATTGTTGTACTTTGGTGGCGGGTTAACTTTAAGTGTTGTAATTTGTGGAAATAAATATAGATAACTGAAGTTGGCGTTTATTTATTTTTATTTTTCTTCTTGTTTACGATTCCCTGACTAGTTCGAAAGGATTAGAGAAGGGAGTCGTAACAATATATATATATATATATATATATATATATATATATATATATATATATATATATATATATATATATATATATATATATATATATATATATACGCACACAATTTACTAGCTTCGTGATATAAAAAATAGTTGATGGGCTGTTAACGGTTTTTTTTTTATTTTTTGCACATCTAAATCTTTTACATCACTAAAACATTTTGTATATGAATTTAAAATATTCTCAGGTTCAAATCTCGTGCTCATGTACTTATGACAACACTGGCTCCCTAACTGACTTTAGTGAACGCAAAGGTGGCTGGTCATAGTACTGACCAAACTGTCCCTTTGAACTATTATATTTACAAAACGGAGCGCAATGGACAATGGGGTAACTTCATACACACAGCGCTTGGCCCTAAGGTAAGAAGAGCCATATGTTGCCCTTGTATCACAGTTGCTAGACCCAGGGGACAGAACTTTACGTGTACAGCTTGGTTGCATGACCTGCCGAAACCAAAGTTAGTCATCCTATAGCCTAAGAGACTTAACTCCTGTTTGATTCCTAGATGGGTTGCTATCGGGTTAGCTACCATGTGCTAACCTTCCGTACTACTCCGACCGCAAAAGTGAAATTGAGTGAGAGGTGTAAATATCTTGTTTTGTAAACTTTAAATAATTATAATTACAAACTTTTATAAATGCACTAAAAAGAAGAAAATAATACAATTTTTATTAAATATAAAATAATTTTTAAAAATATAATAAATCTGAGGTTACTTTAAATAAAAAAAAATACTTTCTTTAAATATATTAATGCACTACTATTTATATCACTATAAAAAAGCGTGGGCCGCTTGTTTAAACACTTATTATTACAGCGGCCAACGCTTTTCATATACGTCGAAATACTTCAAACGTTCGAGTCAATTGAAGTACTAAATATATCATCTTTTGATAAAATAAAGTCGTTACAAAAATATTGAAATGACTACTAATCCAAGTAACCTTGTCAGTAGCGTACGCAGGGGGGGAGCAGGGGGAGCGGCCGCTCCCCCTCTGGCCATTTTCAGCAAAGTGGCGCCTTTTTGGAAACTTTTTAAACTCAAAGTTTTAAACAATGAAATTTGTTAAAAATTTTTTTTGGTCGGCACATCTATTTAAATCACAAGATTTCTTTTCATGCAGCAATTAAGCATTATTGTACTAGTCTAGTAGTGTCTACGTTAACAACACGTATTAACAGCTGCATCAGTTTGCCATTCTAAAAATAACCATTATGATGCATTGCAATGTTTAAAAAACCTCCACGGTAGTACCACTTGGCAAGAGGGGTGTTAAGTTTAAGGCAACTGTATAATGTATTTGCTTACGAATAATTGAATTAGAAAATGCTATACATAAAACTTCACACATAATTACTTTATATATACAGTTTGAATCGTGTGATTAATTTTTTTTAAAATTACAATACAGAAACAAATACAACTGATGTGGCACCTCGATTTAAATTTACTTATGAGCAAACTGCGTAGTGGTGGGGACATTTTGACAAGATCAACAACGTCATCACGATGAAATAGTAGTATTCTTACAGTTTAGGCGATAGTGATTACGATTACAAATTATATGAAACAGTTACAACCCCCCTCCCCCATGGACCACTATGTAAAAAAAATATTGTCATAATACCACTGCTACTTATTTAAATCTATTTCTGTAATATATATTTGTGTAATATATATTTGTGTAATATATATTTGTGTAATATATATGTATGTTTAGAACAGTCATCTAAAACTGACGCTATGTTCACTCTGAGTTGGTTATCTCCTCCCCCCCCCCCCCCAACCCAGTGAATACCTAGGTGTGACATTAATGTCACACCTAGGTATTCACGTAATGATGTATCAAAGTACCATGCCGCCAGAAAATTAGCTTTTTAAACGTAAAACTCTGTGAATATTGTTTTTGCAATTACCAGTAAAAAGGTGTGTGATCAATACAGTGATCTAACCCATACCTATCACTATGTTAAAAAATGATCTTTAAGGAACACAAAGAAGCCGTAGTTAATTAAAATATATGATCTGAACTAAAAGACCGATCCATTAAGTTAAATGTAGACTATTATTCCGAGTGAAGCTCTATTAAAACGGAAAGCCTGGTTTTATACCAACTCTGTGTTCAAAAACTATCATTAAGCTGTAATATTTTAGCATTTATAAAAACTATATATTAAAATCTGATTTTAGACAAAAACATTTTGTAAACTCGAATAGTTTTAAACAATTTCATTATATTCTAAAGTAATTATTTATTTGTTTTGACATGTATAGTTAAATATGTAGATATATACATATTTATATTAAGAGAGTGATTATTTCCCCTATTTCACTTGTCTTAAATAATTTCCCAGGAATTATTATGTAAGAAATTTTTGGTACAAGAATTACAAAACAGATTGTGCTACGTTCATTGTGTTTGGTTGTAGTGTATATATATATATATATATATATATATATATATATATATATATATATATATATGTATGTATATATATATATATATATATATATATATATATATATATATATATATATATATATATATATATATATATATATATATATATATATATATATATTGTTTAGATTGATACATTTTTTTGTTTTGTCGGCCTACGTTGTGTGTTTTTTCTTATTTCTTCAGAATGCTACTTTCAATTTATTTTACATCATGGCGAAGTAATGACATTCAGCTAGTAATTATATATATATATATATATATATATATATATATATATATATATATATATATATATATATATATATATATATATATATATATATATATATATATATTGTTACGATCCCAATGGATCTTTACCTGTGTTTGGCCCCATCAAGGAGGGCCAGGTAATTAAAATGAAATGCTTAGGCATGTTAATGCACTGGCCAGCATAGGCCGTGAGAGTCTGGGGGTCTTGACGGCCACTCCACGGATTAGATTACACGCTGTGGGCGTGGCAGAATTGGAGTCTTCGGGACTCGGGTAGTAACGTGGCCAACAGCCCATAAATTACCTGGTGACACCACGGGCTGAGCGTTGATGCTTGACCTAGGCTAGTGACGGTCCGTGGTTTACGGCTGGGAAAACCCTTCCAGATCGGACGGGACCGAGGGGACCGTCATGGACGGATATGACCTAGGGTCAGGCCTTAATAAAAATTGTTCCCACGGTGAAAAACGGGGGACGAGTACTTTAGGAGGGTAGACAGCAGACTAGGGGACACTCGGAGGCAGACACACGGACACACACACGGAGACGGACTCGGATAGCTAGGTCTAGAGGAGACAGACATGGGGCGTCTCTGTGACCTAGTGGACAGCCAAGAGATGCCTGTACTGTAGTAGACCTAGGCTAGATAGACAGTTAGGGACAAGTAGGGTAGTCATACTAAGAACTTTAGTTGTTGTAGTTACTTGTGTATATTTCTGATTGTTGTACTTCGGTGGCGGGTTAACTTTAAGTGGTGTAATTTGTCGAAATAAATAGAGATTACTGAGATTGGCTTTTATTTATTTTTATTTTTCTTCTTCTTGTTTACGATTCCCTGACTAGTTCGAAAGGATTAGAGAAGGGGGTACGTAACATACATATATATATATATATATATATATATACATATATATATATATATATATATATATATATATATATATATATATATATATATATATATATATATAATACACGTATATAGAACGTGTTAAAAATTCGGCGCCTTTTTTTTTTCTTTTCGCTCCCCCTACAACGAAAACCTAGATACGCCTCTGAGCCTCGTACTTATACGATCATTGGTTCTCCATCCAATGTGTATCACTTGTCCTTAATGAACATTGTATTATATTTACAATCACCAGGTGTGCATTGTTTGTTTTGCTTAATTAATGACAAAACACAGTTACCTTGTAAATGATCAAGTAATTCTTCAGGTATTTGTTTTGGGGTAACATAGCGATTTTCTTTTAAAGTTAACATCTTCAAGAATTGTATTGATATTCAAAATTTGGCTTTATAATTTACATATACAGGTATTAATTATGTTGCCAGATCTAGTTCTATGTTTGGATTGTCATTTACAAGAATATTATTGTCTGAAGAAGTTGAGTATAAAAATACTGCTGTATAGCCGTGCCCTGTTTGACGATAACAAATTTTCGTAATAAAATTGTACAATTATTTATTGATTTTACAATGTTTCTCGACCATCGAACATATGTCGTCATTGATTAATTTAGGAGCGTCAATAGATAGTATCTGTAACAAAAATGGTTGACTACACGATAGATATACGACCGTTTAGATTTAGAATCCATGGTCATGAGTCTGTTATATGCCCAGTTAATGATGGTCATCAGAATCAAGTCGATGAAAAAAAAACGACTAATCATTATACTGATCATACAATTTCTGCACTTGATAATAATAATGTTTATACACCGGATATCGTGGAGATCAGAAAATTTTGTAATTATTTTACTCTGTGTCCAACCCCTCATACCTCCCCGCTACAACAGCCTGTTGTTACAAAGTTGGTGGTTATTCCTTACTTGTTACCTCCCCGCTCTAACTGCTTCGGGCTACAAAGTTGGTGGCTATTCTCCCCTTATTACCTCCCCGCGCTAATTGTCTTGGGCTACAAAGTTGGTGGTTATTCTCTCCTAATTACCCCCCCCCCCTTACTGCCTGGGGCTATAAAGATGATGGCTATTGGAAAAGGGAAAAGTGTACTTGCGGTCATCGGAAATTACTCAAAATTGGAAAGAAAACAGAGAGTAAGATCTTATACATACAATTGAAATGCCATTTATATAACTTAAACATTACTTAAGTTATAGGGTTTTGAAAATAAAAGAATACTTTCTAATACTGATTACCGGAAATCGTTGAATTATTGATAGAGAAATACATACTTGATAAAATACATATTTCGTCCACCTAGATGTAACGGTAGGCCCCTACGCAAGTTCTTGTGTTCACAGACAGACACACAGATAGACTTAATTGAAAAACTTATATATGATTGTTTACAAAATACTTCCTTTATACTTTTATTACGAAAAAGTAAATATACATCTGCAAAATGATTATAAAATGATTTTATAAAGTTGATAGTTAATGTAGTACTGCAAATTGGCCCTGCTTCAAAACTGTGTTTGTTAGATAGGACCGCAGTTTGAAATTAATAATCTTTTATGCTTAAATTGAGCGACGTAAACAAACAACTTACGTCGGGAAAAAAAATTTAAATGTAAAAAGGGTTGTTAAATACACATTCGTTTGGAAATTTTTTCATTAGTGCTGGTTTTTATTTACCACAATTTTTCAACAAGAATTTAAACATATGAGTCATTATAACCGAATTACAATTTGATAAAATATCAATGCTTATGTGATTGCTAATCATAAATGACTGCTGCAAGGCTACAATATACAAAAAGAAACAAATGAACACAACATTTTAAATTGCATAATACATTTTAATTTAAAAAAAATAATTAAAAACTAGCTTTTTATAAAACAGTTTACTTCTGAAATATATTAGTTTTTCTTTAAATATTAAAATTTGCTAAAACGGTAAGGAAATTTATTTTCGAAAACCATTTAAAAATGCTTATTAATTAAATATGTGTTCTATAATGCTTACATGCTTCTATCCGTCCATTAGTCTGTCCGTCCGTCCATTGGTACATTCGTAAAGTATGTGAAAAAAAGCTGTCATTAAGATGCATACACCATATCATGAACTTAATTATCTAAGCCCACCCAGCCAGGAAGGTAGTAATCCGCTCTATTGAGATCGACACCAATTTGTGAACCCGGGCTGGGATAACCCTTAAAATAAATTGTGAGACCCTTTGTCAGCCACGCACACCACCACCCAAACGTTCCACTGGAGATTATCACGTGATCGCTGCTGGACAAGATACTCATGTGATTTTGTGCTGAGTCCGGCTCTAACAGTTTCACGTCTGTGTCATTCAGATTTTGTCTGCACCATTCCATGTCGTCACTGGCAACAAGAAACATTGTGTTGTTTGACAGGATATTTCGCATGTAGTCAAACGCTTTTATAAAATATGACCTTTTCGGTACACCATACCCTCTAACAATATTTTTATTCTTTACAAAGTCTGTCCTCCTTACATGAACACCGATGAATATCGTGTCTTCGTTTGTCTTCCGTAACCGTCTGTAAAAATTGGCAGTTTTCTCCTGTATGCTCGGAAGAAATGTGAACTCTCGTCGAATATCGTTCTTAACGTATACAAAATACTTCCAGGACTGAAAATAGCCTGAAATGGTAACGTTTACTTTGGGTAAGTTCATGAACGATTTATCAAAGAAGCCGTATCTACTAAGGCTGATAGCGGTCCAGCTGAAATAAAAAGTAAACTTTTAAAAGTAGAAAAGCTATCATAATTCAATCACTCTAAACTGTTGCTTTCCGGTTGAGTTTTTTTTTTATTAAGTATTTATATCTAACAATCGTTAATAAAGTCGTACCAAAAACAATTTTTAGAATTTAACAAGCGTACATCCCTTCTCCCCGGAATATTACTTGCGCCCCCAACTCCGAAGACTCAAGTGACCCGTGACCCCAAGTAAAAAGTATTCGAAAGTTTAAAAAATTCTTTTTGCGGCATTGGTACTGAACACAACTAACGATTTGGAGGGGGGGGGGGGGGGTATTCACATAAGAACGTGGAAATAATTATTAAACTTAAATAGTTCAAGCTCCAAACTATACCAAATTAATGTAGTCTTTGTAAATGAATAAAATTAAGAACAAGAGCATGTAGTACTTACCCCGTGGAATCAATCCGATGAATAAAACTTATATTAAACGCATTCGTTATCAACCGACCATCATCTACACAAGGTATCCTATTCTGTATCCTGGCTATGCCAACTAGGGAAGCATACATAAACATCTGGTTGCCGAGTCTGCCGTATAGCGAAGCTGATTTCACATACAGTGGTGGGTCGGCGTAGTGGACACTGGCGCTGATCGTTGATGGACTGTTCAGTAAACTTGTTGTTTTACTAGCTTCTAGGTATGTATCGGGACTTGTCACTTGGGTCGTATGTGGACTAGTCATTGGCGATTTATTCGAAAGGGTAACTGGGGCTATATGGGGACTTGTCACTATGGATATATCGGGACTTTGTGTTACTGTTAATGTATGGGGACTGGTTACTAGAGATGTATCAGGACTGGTCACCATGGATGTAGGTGGACTATTCAGTTGGGATGTATTTGGAGTGGTCACTTGGGATATATGGGGACTGGTCACAAGGGAAGTATCTGGACTTTTTCTTGTGGATGTATTGTGACCTTTCACTATTGACGTCATGATACTTGTCACTGGGGAAGTCATGTTACTGACGGCTAAGGAAGTCACGATCACTTGAGATGTCACACTACTTGCACTAGTCGCTACGGACGATGTGGTACTAGCCTTTGCATAAAGTGTAGTAAAGTTTACTGACGATTTCAACAGATTTGTCAATGTAGAATTTATTGCTTTGTCGTTTCTATGCGAGTTGTAAAAAGTGCTGTTTTGGTTTACCATACTCATCAGAGAAGGCCAGAATCTGCAAATTAAACATTAAAGTATTCTTAAAACATATCGATTCTTCTTAATCATGTACTCAGTTTTATCGAAGCATTATTGCATACATTACATATTATTGTGTTTAATGTTCGAGATATATGTTGTAGCATATACTAAATTCATATAAATCGTATTAACTTAGCATAACCGAAATGGTAACATAAATGCAGAGGCGTATCCAGGTTTTTGTTCTAGGGGGAGCGAAAAGAGCAAAAAAAAGGCGCCGAATTTTTAACACATTCTATATACGTGTATTATATATATATATATATATATATATATATATATATATATATATATATATATATATATATATATATATATATAATTACTAGCTGTATGTCATTACTTCGCTTTGATGTAAAATAAATTGAAAGTAGCACTCTGAAGAAATAAGAAAAAACACACAATGTAGGCCGACAAAACAAAAATTGTATCAACCTAAACAAAACAAAATATACACACACTACAACCAAAAACAATGAACGTAACACAATCTGTTTTGTAATTCTTGTAAAAAAAATTTCTTACAAAATTATTCCTGGGAAATTATTTAAGACAAGTGAAATAGGGGAAATAATCACTCTCTTAATATAAATAAGTATATATCTACACATTTAATTATAAATGTCAACACAAATAATTAATTACTTTAGAATATAATGAAATTGTTTAACACTATTCGTGTAAACAAAATGTTTTTGTGTATAATCAGAATTTAATATATAGTCATCATAAATGCTAAAGTATTACAGCATAATGAAAGTTTTAAAATCAGAGTTAGTATAAAACCACGCTTTTCGATAAAATAGAAGACATTTGGAATAACAGCCTACATTTAAATAATTAGCGGTCATTTAGTTCAGATCCTATATTTTTAATTAACTACTGCTTCATTGTGTTCTTAAAGATCATTTTTAACATAGTGATAGGTATGGGTTAGATTACTGTATTGATCACACACGTTTTTACTGGTAATTGCAAAAACAATATTCACAGAGTTTTACATTTAAAAAGCTAATTTTCTGGCGGCATTGTACTTTGGTACATCATTACGCGTTTTTCTACATGTACTTAACAGATAAGTTCGGGGTGGGTTTTGGGAAGGGGGGGGGGGTCAACTTTATTCACCACTGTCCGATCACTTTAGGTCAATTATCCAACCCAGCGTATACCTAGGTGTGACATTAATGTCGCTCTAACACAATTGTGGTGGTGAGGTGTGTGTGTGTGGGGGGGGGGGCGGGGAGATAACCAACTCCGTGTGAACATAGCATCAGTTTTTAGATGACTGTTCTAAACATACATATATATTACACAAATATATATTACAGAAATAGATTTAAATAAGTAGCTGTGGTATTATGACAATATTTTTTTTACAGAGGGGTCCATGGGGGAGGGGGTTGTAACTGTTTCATATAATTTGTAATCGTAATCACTATCGCCCAAACTGTTATACTACTAATTCATCGTGATGACGTTGAAGACCTTGTCAAAATTTCCCCACCACTACGCAGTTTGCTCATAAGTAAATTTAAATAGAGGTGCCACATCAGTTGTATTTATTTCTATATTGTAATTTATTTTTAATTAATCACACGATTCAAACTGTATATATAAAGTAACTATGTGTGCAGTTTTATGAATAACATTTTCTAATTCAATTATTCGTAATCAAATACATTATACAATTGCCTTAAACTTAACACCGCTCTTGCCAAGTGGTACTACCGGTAGAGGTTTTTTAAACATTGCAACGCATCGTTATTGTTATTTTTTGAATGGCAAACTGATGCAGCTGTTAATACGTGTTGTAAACGTAGACATTACTAGACTAGTACAATAATGCTTAATTACTGAAGGAAAAGAAATTTTGTGATTTACATAGATGTGCCGACCAAAAATATGTTTTTTCACAAATATCATTGTTTAAAACTTTGACTTTAAAAAGTTTCGTAAGAGGCGCCACTTTGCTGAAAAAGGCCAGAGGGGGAGCGGCCGCTCCCCCTGCTCCCCCACTGCGTACGCTACTGCATAAATGATTATGGATCAATAAATGGCGCTATGGCTAAAAAAAAACTACGGCAAAGGAGAAAAATGACATTCAAGTTACTCCTTCTAAGCTAAATTTAAAAAATAATTTCCTCACGCTTTAGGATTTTATAGTGAAAAACCCTAAAAAAATGTAATACAGTAAAAACAATTATGGAAAAGTAGTACTTACAATAATTAAATTATAAAATTAAAAAATAAAAATACAGGCATGAATTAAATTTAAAAGCGCTACAATAATTGTAGCCCCATCTGCCTGGGGTTCGAACTCGAGACTTTTCGATTCAGCAACCACGAGCTTAACTAAGCCGAACTCCTTTACACATACAACGAATACAATTTTTAAAAATACACACCGTCAACACGTGATAGTTACAACTTATTTAGCATAGTATGATCTTACCTGAAATCCTTGATAAAATTTAACAGAACGATACACAGTAGTACCAAAAAGATTTTTAAATGTAGAGATTTCATGATGTCGATCCATTCAAATTTCGCTGCAAAAACACACCCTTGAAAAATCTTTTTAAAAAAAAAAATAATTTTGGCACTGGAATGTATTTTTAAAAGTTATAGGTCATCTTGTTGAAATGAAGGTTTTTATATTTGTTATATAATCTCAGATATATATCAGATAATCATGAATACATGTAACAAATGTAATATTAATCGGGCAAAAATAATAAATCAAATTAAAAGCCAATTTTGTCTAATCTTAAAAATGGTTTGCGTGAAGAGTTTCTTTCTTACAAAGCCACACCCCCGCAAAAGAACGTCTAAGCTGCCCCCCCCCCCCCCCCAACTCAAAAGAAATGTCGTCATCGATACTCTATAATAAAATTACCGCCTCATTCATGTGTCTAATCTAAAAAGTGATTAGCTTGCAGAGTTTCTATCATGCATCTCTTCGGGTAGGGGTGCAGCCCAATCAACCTTACCCCCCCCCCCCCCCCTCACGGTAGAACGTCTAATCCCTCCCTTTAAAAACGAAATATATTTTATATAGAAAATATATTATACTTTTACCAGTGTCGGCCTCACCCGCATCGGATAATTTTATTCACCTCTGCAAAAATTCAAGTGCCCCACCCCCAGAAAAATATCTGAAAGAAACACTGTCTGTGAGAGTGAGGTTAATCGGCTTAAAGTAGGAATCGAGGTCTAAATTTTAGAAGTAGGCTCTACCTTTAGTCTGTATGATCAGCAAATACTATCAGTGTTTCTTTCAGACTTTTTCCTCCCCTGAGGTGGGGGGGGGGGTACTTGAAATAGTCGGGGGTGCGTGTGCACTAATTTTTTTTTCTGGCAGGGGGTGGATATGGTGAAGTATATTTTCTATATAAATTATATTTCCTTGAATGGGAAGGTAGATGTGCTTTGAGGTGTATGTGTGTGTGGGGGGGGCAAGTGGAGTCGCCTAAAAGAAACTCTAAATGCGACTTTTATCATGATTGAGATTATTTGCAAGGTTTATGGGGAACGGCTACAGCTATATTTAGTAGCAATGTGCAGTAACTACGTGGAGATCAAGCTTAAATCCGATTAAAGTACCGATTCTTGATAAAAATCCGTTTTCAATGTCATTTTTCGTTTCTGGTTAAATTGAATTAAGGTGGTGATTTTGGTTTTTGTTTTAGTTTAGAGAAAATAGACAACACTATCAACCTAGTGCCCGTCGTATCCTTTCTCAACGGGCCATTTTTCTCGTCTATAATAATAGTTTCGCTGTCTGTGTATCTATCTATGTATCTGACAAGAAAAGGTATAGAGAAAACACAAGCAGAGTAAAAACTTGCACAGTAAACGAAAACGAAACATGCCGTCACATGGAGCATACAGTAGGAAATAGTCTAAAGCTGGGGGAGTGCACACAATAATATGGCGTCATTGATTTTCGTGTAAACATTGAATAAATGCCAATTTTGTGTTTCTTTCATGCAATTTTTCGGGTAGTGGCGAAGCCCCACCTTCGCGTAAGAACGAATCTTATAAGCGTTTTACGTGTAAAGTTTCTTTCATGCAGTTCTTCGGGTAGTGGCTAAGCGCGACACCAGTGTTCCTTTCAGGTTTTTTCCTCCCCGGAGGAGGAACTTTTTCTAATCTAAAAAGTGTTTTGCGTGCACAGTTTCTTTCATGCATCTCTTCCGGTAGGGGCGAAGCCCTGCCCAGGTTCTTCCTTTAAATTGTATGATCTACAATTGCGACCAGTGTTTCTTTCATACTTTTTCCTCCCCGGAGAGATAGCTGGGGGTACTTGGCATTTTCGGGGTGGAATTTTTTGGGAGGGGCGGACACTGGAAAAAGTATATAATTGTATTTCGTTGAATGGGACGGTAGACATGTTTTGGGGTGTGTGTGGGGGAGGTGGGGGGAGCCGATAACTACGTGCAGATCAAGCTTAAATCCGATTAAAATCTCGATTCTTGATAAAAATCAGTTTTTAATATAATTTTTCGTTTGCAGTTCAATTTGAGGTAAAGGTGGCTTCGTTTTTTTTTAGTGTTTAAAGAAAAGAGACAACACTACCAGCTTATCGCCCGTTGTATCTTTCCTCAACGGACCATTGATCTCGTATAAGAATATTCAAGAAAGGTTAGGGCAGATCACTCCCGGTTTATTTTACTATGTGAGAGTTCCCACTCTTTGTCTTAGGTTTGCTTAAATATTTCTTTTAAGTCAATGTCAGAGTATTTTTTAAAACATCAAGTCCGATGTTTTTCCTAAAATTCGAAAGAGTCGATCTTTAAACTTTACTATGTTTTAATTATATTATATTTTAAGCCCATTAAATCTGTACTAGCAACGTTGTACAAAATCAGCAACCTTTATATAAGCTAAGTGTAAGGTAACTTTTATAATGGCTTCGTGTTACACATAATTGCTAATTATATAATCTGTTATATATAGCTATAATTTTATGCATGCCACTGTAAAGATTAACCTTTATTTAAATGCGTTTTTTAAAGATTTGATTAACCTCGAATTATTATACTTCCCATTTATGACGTTGTAGAATTATATTTATTATTTATTGAATTACCTATACTGACTATTATTTTTGACCTTTTACAAACCTCACAAACAGAAAAAAAGCAGAAACAGAAAAAAGCGCAAAGTGAAAGAAAAGCGCTAATTTCTGTTTGCGTTTTTTTTTCGCTTTTTTGTGTTTGCGCTTTTTTTGTGTGCGCTTTTTTCTGTGTGCGCTATTTTCTGTTTGCGCTTTTTTCTTTTTGCGATTTTTTCTGCTTGCGCTTTTTTTCTGTTTGCGCTTTTTTCTGTTTGCGGTTTTTTACTGATTTCTATTTTTTTCTGTTTGCGCTTTTTTCTTTTTGCGCTTTTTTTCTGTTTGCGCTTTTTCTGTTTGCACTTTTTTCTATGTGCGGTTTTTTCTAATTGCGGTTTTTCTGTTTGCGCTTTTTTCCGTAGCGCATTTTTTCTGTTGCGCTTCTTTTTGGGAACCCAAAAATCGCAGCCCTAACCTTTTAAGTGTTTTTTAATATATCTCTCTAGTTGTGTTTCCTTTTAAGCAGGCCTTCAAAAGCCTTATATTCCATAAGTTCTCCTTTCCGACTATATCGACCAAAATATAATGCTATATTTCACGGGTTTTTTAAAATTGTTTTTCGTATATATACAATTATATCAAAACGTGGATCATGAAATTAATTGATTTCCGATCATCTGTAAGTCGAAAGCTTCACACTTCAGTGAGCTGGTCGAAAAAAAGAGGTAATTACCTGTTAGTTCCCCTAAAAAAAGTCTCCTACGGTATACGGGAAATGTACCACGCTACAGTGAACTTGTCGAAAACAAGAGGTGATCAAATGTTGGATAACCCTAAAAAAAAGTCACCTACAGTTTAAGCAAAGTGTACCCAAACTGTCACACACACAGAATAACTTGACTAGATAACCCGATCGACTCTCTGTTGCGAAATTGACAAACCGTTAAAATAAACAAAAAGCCACCCCCTGCACCTCCACTATACTACATTCACCTCTAAAATCAAAGTTGACTAACAATAACTAATTACAGCTATAAATGACAGTTTCACTTCTATAATCTCCTGGTTGATGGGACGGCGCGGCCTAAATTTATATTTTAGGTTCGATTTAATTGCCCTATCAATAACGACAGATGTTAGATGGTAGAGGGCCTTTGCGAAATGCTAAGGTTAAAATCGATATAAAAAATATTTATTAACATAACAACAACTAAAAAAACTACTCTTTCTTAAGTTAAATTATAAAAAAAAAATTTGTTCCGACTTTTTAAAATATTATAGTTAAATAAATTAGCAACCGAATAAACGTAAGTATTCGTATTATATTTTAGATTTACTTTAAGTACCCTATCAAAAAAGTGACATAAGTTAGATGGTAGAGGGTTGTTATGGAATAATTGGGTATAGATTGATCATCAATATAGTACCCGTAGTCACCCCTGCTCCATTATACTCTGTCCGGTGCCATTTTATCAAATTTACACCAAATTTAGGGGTCATCCATAAATGACGTAACACTCGTTGGGGGGAAGGGGGGGGGGGGGTCCGTAATTTTGTGACGATGTGTGATGAGGGGGAGGGGGAGGTTCAGATGTTGCGACGTCACATTTTTGCATAATAAAAAAGCAATGTTAGAAAAGGAATTGTATACGTTATTTTGCGTTTTAGATAACTGTTTTAATAAATTGTAATAGTTTAGACATGATTTTGGAAAAATATCGATGTTTATAAAAAAAATTCAACTGCAATTTTGAGGGGGTTGTAGGTTACGGTGTGACGTCATTTTAGGGGGGGGAGGGGGGGCTGGCTTGTTGTGACGACGTGTGACGGAGGGGAGGGCGGAGGTAAAAGTCGTCAAAAAAAACGTGACGTCATTTATGGATGACCACTTAGCCCATCCTTGTACTTTCAGCTTAAAAACGTTATTTCAAATGTACTGCATGGAATAATGTCGATTGCTATTAAAATTTAAACATTATTACTCGAACTAAATATTTATTAGTCAGCTTAATAAACATATTCTTTTTTATCTATTGAACAATAATTGCTGAAAAATTATTTTCAAAAACAGATTATTATTTTATTAGATATAATAAATGCTAAGAAATGTATCCGTTTATTTTCTTTAATTTTTTAAATTGAGTTTCATAGTGTTGTATTTTAACACATTAAAAACAGTCAAAATGTAAGTTATTCATGACAACTTATAACGGACTAATAACACCAAACACTATAACATTTAACCATCCTACAACATTTAACTGCTACATAATATTTCATTGACCCAGCTCTATATTTAACCAGTTTATCCTCTGGATAGTCTTCGTCTCAAAAAACGTAAACAATTTTTTTTTCAGCGATCCTTTCCAGATGTCTCGTTGTAATTTTTAAAAAAAAAAACGGCGGCATTAAAACAACTAATATGAGGGTTGAGTCAATAAGATAAAAAAAATCATTCTACTAGTTATTATGACGAATCTTGAAGTTTATCTTTATAACAAATACAATTCAGGAAAACAATTTACTAACTACTTGATAAAAAGAAGTTGATTGTTTACATCATTAAAGAAATCGAAACACTTTGAAAGCAAATCGAAAATATTTAGATCGGACAGCAGTGCGTACGACTGCTAACCCTGAAGTCTAGGGTTCAAAAGTCGTGCGGAAGTCCGTATGACATCCCTGGCTCTCTGTCTTACGTTAGTGAAAGTAAAAGCGGTTGGTCATAGTACTGACGCTGTCCAATCATCAGATGATGGGATATCATTTTATTTTACATTTTAAAAAACTGTCAAAAATCAATACTTATAAAATATTACTTCAGTCTCTTGAAATGACTTAAATGAAAACGTCTTTGCCTTCATAAAGTATTTTCGTTTACTAAGAAATCTTCGAGTTATTTTAATCATTTTAAATTGTTTACTTATAATAATAGAAATAATTTCTCCTTAAGTTATGTTTAGACATACTACTGATTTTCAAACAAAAAAATTACTAACGAAACTATACAGTATATCATTGGTATGTGTAACCTAGATTGTCATATTATACATCAAAATATTTCAATCGTTTCAGTCTTTTAAAATACTAAATATTTTATCTTTAGATAAAAATAAAGTAACAAAAAAAAATTAATGTGACTTTTAATCCAAGCCCTTCATACACCGTCAACGGTTCTCAATTTAATGTGTATAGCCTGCCTTAAAAAAAGATTTTTTAAAATTTACAATCACCGGGTGTGCCTTTGAATTTTTTGCTTAATAAACCATGACTATCTTGACAAAAAGTTGCCTTGTCAAAGATCAAATAATTCTCCAGGAATAATATAATCAGAAAAAAAATTGTTTTGCTTTAACACTCCGAGATTTATTTAGCTATATCATGTTCATGAATTTATTGGTATTCAAAATTTGACTTTATAATTTACATATACAGGTATTGGTTATGTTGCCAGATCTAGTTCTATGTTTGGATTGTCATTTACAAGAATATTTTTGTCTGAAGAAGTTGTGTATAAAAATACTGCTGTAGAGCCGTGCCCTGTTTGACGATAACAAATTTTCGTAATAAAATTGTACAATTATTTATTGATTTTACAATGTTTCTCTACCATCGAATATATGTCGTCATTGATTTTAGAGCGTCAATGTATCTGTAACCATAATGTAAGCCTACTACACGATAGCTTTACGACCGTTTCGAGTTGAACTCCCTGGTCATGAGTCTGTTAGACGTCCACGAGTTAATGATGCTCATCTGAATCAAGTCAGTAAAAATAATAACGACAAATCGTACTGATCATACGATTTCTGCACTGGATACTTACTTCATATACACCGAATATCGTCGAAACCTGTTCGTAATTATTTGTCAAACCCCTTATTGCCTCCCGGCTCTAACTGCCATGGGCTACAAAGTTTGTGGCTATTCTCCCCTTAATACCTCCCCGCCCTCGCTGCCATGGGCTAAAAAGTTGTTGGCTATTCTCCCCTTATTACCTCCCCGCCCTCGCTGCCATGGGCTACAAAGTTGTTGGCTATTCTCCCCTTATTACCTCCCCGCCCTCGCTGCCATGGGCTACAAAGTTGTTGGCTATTCTCCCCTTATTACCTCCCCGCCCTCGCTGCCATGGGCTACAAAGTTGTTGGCTATTCTCCCCTTATTACCTCCCCGCCCTCGCTGCCATGGGCTACAAAGTTGTTGGCTATTCTCCCCTTATTACCTCCCCGCCCTCGCTGCCATGGGCTACAAAGTTGGTGGCTATTCTCCCCTTATTACCTCCCCGCCCTCGCTGCCATGGGCTACAAAGTTGGTGGCTATTCTCCCCTTATTACCTCCACGCCTTTCCTGCCCGGTAGTACATAGTTGGTTGTCTCGCTCCCCACTTGTTCTCCCTGCTCTACCTTTTAAAACAGTTCACTACATCAAAGCTTGTAAGGTTGAGCAAAAGTTTTATTTGACCTATCCACCCACGTGCCATTATTTAACATGTCAGTCTAGATCATGTGTGTTGTATCTAACACGTGATGACCTCTGGATTTCCGTTTGATCACTTAAGCGTGAAAAATTCGATTAAGTCCTACGATGATCGATTTTGCTTAACTTACAATACGATACTTTTAAAATTATTTCAAATACTAGAAAAAACATCGTATTTAATTTTAACCCTTTGAGCCCGCCAGGCCGGTAAACCGGCTTCAACATTAGGCATATATGTCCGAAAAGCCGGTTTTCCGGCCCGAAGAACTAGCGTCATATTCCTAGCGGCCGGTATACCGTCTAATTAAATATAATTGGCGGAAGACTGACTAAAACTGCGCAAATGTCTTTTGAGTGCGGAATTATGATTTTAAAAATTGATTTTTAGGAAAAGTGAAAGTGTTTACATTTCGTAGCAATGCCGCCGAAACGAAAAGCTGAGCCACAACCGTCGACTTCATCACATAAAGTTGGTGCAAAAGGTGATGAAGCAAAAGACCGAAATATCAACAAAAGAAGTAGAATGACTGCATCTCAGGCAATACAACTACTTATCGATTCTGATTAAGAAGATAATATTCCTGGTCTATATTGTGATGATAGTGACGTTGAATTTGAGACTGAACACAGTGACATTGAAATTGACAGTGACAATGAAACTGTTCAAGTGCGTTCTGATGCACGTGGTGCCAAGGACAAAGACTTGCCGAAACGAAAAAAAAAAATGTTTACTGGTGCAAAACATGCGAAGTTTTTCTTTGCATCGGGTGATAACTGTTTTGAAAGTTATCACACAAAATTGTAATTCTGGGGATGAACTAGTATGGCCAGGTATCAATAACAACAAAACAATTACTAAATGTAAATTTGTTTCTTCTATGTTTTATCAAAACTATAATTATGTGTTCGTTTTATATACATTGTTCTGTTCAAACATTGTAAAAAAAATCAAGAATTTCAGAATCTCCCTGCATTGTTGTTTGATCCTAAGTCTGGATACCAAATTTGACTTGATTATCTCAAACGGTTCAAAAGTTATAGGCAAAGTTAGAAGCAGATAAGTGAAAATCGGTTTGGGCCTGGGAGCTCAGGAAATAGGAGAAATTAGGTCAGGGAGGCCAGGGCTCAAAGGGTTAAGGAATAAAGAATGCTATGTTTAAAAGGTTCCATGACAAATGATCTCAGGACAAATAATCTCAGGAGAAATGATCTCAAGGTTAAATGATTTCACGGACAAAAGATACCAGAACAAAATATATCAGGACAAATTATATCATGGTCAAATGATCTCAGACAAAATATCTCAGACAAAATATCTCACCTAAATTTTAATAGTGTAGTTGATGATTTTAGTTTTGTCTGAGATCTTTTGTCTGAGATCTTTTGTTTGAGATCTTTTGTCTGAGATCTTTTGTCTAAGATCTTTTGTCTGAGATCATTTGTCATGGCACCGTTTAAATTAATAGGACGGTGTGGTCGATTGACTGAGCGTTTGATTGCTAGCCCGTCGGTTTTTAGAGTTCGGATCTCAGTTCAAACTTGCGATTGTAGGACGTCACAACAGCTCTAATCAGGGGTGGAACTACAGTGCCGCCAGACCCCTCAATGCGGGGGGGCCCACGCCGTTTAGGGGGCCCACAGCCGCCCATAATAATTTTTTTTATAGTTAAAAAAATTAATTTCTTGCATTTTTTTTTTTGCATTTTTTGGTTATTTTGAAAAAAAAAGAATACTATAGCTGCGGTTGGATTATCTTTATTCTATTGACACCATCCCACGCTCTTGTATATTCTTTTTCCTACAATCAAACACACGATTTTGTCGGCAAAATTCTTTTGAAAAAACGTCCATTGCTCGAGAGGCCGCTAGATATTAAGACTACTTTTTGAGACCATCCGACATTCGTTACAGATGGATAAAAGTACATCGGCGCTTTGTTGGCCCTTTTAAGTTCCTTTGCCAAACCTCCCCTCCCGCTCTTAGCCTTACTAGAAGCGAATAGATAGCGCCTCAACAACTAAGCTGGCTCGTATCGGTGATGGGGTGGCAAAACTAGCGCCCCAACAACTAAGATCCAAGAAATAAAGTGCTGACATTGTTTACGTTTAATAACCATTGTTCTAGAAAACAAGGCAAACGTCTAAAATAAATACACGATTAAAATATATATTAGTTTCGCCACTGGCACCTTGATAGTGGTTTTGTAAATAACAAACTGATCTAATACAGAAGTGATGTTATATAGTAGCTAAGACATAATGTTGCGTAAAAAACAAATTAATAAAAAGTCTAGTGACAATTTAAGCGCAATTTCATTATGTTATCTAAAAATATATAGTGATCGCAAAGACGTACAATGCTGGGGTACGTTCAAGCTAGGATAACGATCGGTTTGTAGGTGTTTATGTAATTTAAAAAAAAAAAATTTGTGACCGAACGAAAGGATATTTTTGAAAACTTTCTTCGGCAATATTGTTCTAAATTATGGCAGGAATCGATTGGTAAAGTCGCTAAGTGGTCTGGTTGTCGAGACATGGGCCAAAAACTGCATTTTTTTCGAGGTTTTTTGGCTTTTCCGGGAAATCCAGGAAGGAATTCCGGGAATTGTTTTCGCCCACAATCATCCTCGGAACTTGTTTAACATATTTGCTTTTGGAACTAGTCTTCGATATTGCTTCGTTGAGGAGGAGATACGACTTAAAGCTGCGGTAAAGCTGCGGACACATTCATTCATTTATCCATCCATCCAGAAATGACGAGTTAATAATCGCAATTGTCCGTATGGAAATTGCGCTAAACATATACACATGAGCTGTAGTGTGAAAGATAGGCAATCGTTCAATCCACGTCAATAAATTATTTCCCTTTTTTAAATAGTCAAATAGGGCTGCTCATAAGCTCCTTTTAACAGGTTTGTACTAAACAAATTAAACAGCAATTACTTATCTTAATTATTATTTTAAGAAAAATAAGTACTAAAGAATGGCATAGTACAAAAATGAAATGTAGTTAAAATTAATAATACAAATACAAAAAATCTTAAAAATAAACAAAACACGAGACACCATTAATTATACAAAGCTTTCATTATTTATATAATTTTGACTGACTTGAGGGTTAGAAGTATTTAGTCGATCATAAAATAAAACACATTTTTCAAAACATACCAATGCAATCACACACATGACATGTTGTTGTGATTAGCTTTAATAGAATTTTTTATTTTCAAAACCTGGTCAGGCCAGTATTGAGTATCCTATGTTCGTATTGTGTGTTCATATATATATATATATATATATATATATATATATATATACATATATGGGGGGCCCAAAAAAATATTTGCGGGGTGTCCCGTTTTTTCTAGTTAAGCCACTGGCTCTAATGGGTCCCTAACTTACGTTGGGATATGGACATAATTATAATAAATGAGACTTAATTTGATGTTTGTAAATGGTGGTAAATTTAGTAGATAAAAAAAAAGATAGAGCTGATGTCCACTTGCGTGGTATTCCTCAACTCGGATGTCTGTTATGATAGGGCCAATGATAATCAACTAGCGTTTACATTAATACTTGAAGTGCACATGCGTTAAAAACAGAAGCCAATGAAGATGATTGGGTAAGGGTAAAAACGCGGATAAATTATCACGGCTTCTTATATTTAAAGTGGAGGGGGGGGGGGGGGGTTGAGGACTTAAAATAAAAAGGGAAGGGGAGAAAAAGGTTAAAGTATGTTTAATATATCAATTGAAAGTGTCTCGAAATTCGCCCTGGTAGAGCAGGAGGGTTAAAACGTTTTCTTTCACCCACCCCACCACACATAATCAGAGTTTCCAGGCATCTCTAGACCCCGCCTCCACCCCCCCCCCCCCCCCACCCCCGAAGAAATTCAACCGTCCCACCCCCAACGAAACGGAATTTACTTATAGAAGCTACACTTTTACGCGTGTCTCTTCCTCCCCACCCCCACCCCCTCCCCCCAATCAGTCAATCGAGAAATCGATTAGAGAATAATAGAGAGGCGAGCGACAGCTGTTCTTACATCCGTCATTATATGGTTTTATCTTTACAACCAACGCGGTTGTTAATTTATATATTTTAATTTTTTAATCTAGTATAAGGTAATTTAAATTATTATTTTACACAACTGTTTGGGTATAACTTTAACTAAGTATTGTGCATAACATAGTTACAAGTAGCACAGTAGTATATTTTAGTTTGCCGATGTAAGTGTATAACGAAATGTGTTTCAACATAATTGAAAGTTCGTACGATAACATCAGAGAGGAGAAGCCGCTGACTGACCGTTTGAAATGACAGGAACTCGCTGTCCCGTACGTTGAACCGCATGATGCAGTTGCATGGTCAGCTGAGCTGTGAACTGCTCAAGATGAAAAATGTAAGGCTTGTATTTTGTGTCTGTCTTCGTTAAGAATTCGTCAATGTAATAAATAAACCGGGAGTGATCTCCCCTAAACTTTCTCAAATATTCTTATATAACTTGGAATGTAGACATGATTTTTAATTACTTAAACTTTTAAAAATAGAATAGAATCTCATAGAAAAAAATTGCGCACGAAGCGAAGCCAAACAAAATGTGCATAATAGTGCGTAATATTATTAGTACTTTATAAATTTACTTGCGTTTTTTGAGAAATCGGAAATAGCGTAAATTAGTACTCCCGGTCAACAAAAATTACTCAAAATTTGATAGAAGGTAGAAAATTAGATCTATTACTTACATGTGAAATTTCATTTATCTATCTGAAATAGTACTCAAGTTATAGGCTTTTGAAAAATTCAAAGTAGAAAAAGTACCACTTCCGGTTATCGAAAATCGCTAAAAAGTTGATACGGATCTACGATTTTGATAAAATACTTATATATGACATTTCATGAACCTAGCTGTAACGGTACTCAAGTTATCGTGTTTACACACAGACACACACTTAGACAGACAGACAGACAGACACACAGACATACGGACAAGATTGCAAAATTATGTTTTTCCGTATTAGTGAGGTGTAAAACGTCGAGATTTGCAAAAATCTCGATTTTGTTTTGCACGATTACAAGACTTTCTCTATACTTCGTATATACGAGAAAGTAAAAATATAATTATGGAAAGTATTATAAAATGTACTTTTAAAAACATGAAGAGACTATTAATTTTACAGTGTAAGTAGGCCTAGGAAATATTGAATCCAAATGTCGCCAGTGTTTCTTTCAGGGGAGGAGGGCACTTGAAATTTTCAGGGGTGGGGGCGCGAGGTGAGAAAGGGGGGGGGGGGGCGTGGATCCTGTTAAAAGTATATATTTTCAATATAAATTATATTTCCTTGCGGGGTGGGGGGGGGGTTGTAGACATTATCGGGAAAGGGAGGAGGGGTCGCACCTAAGAAATGCCGGAAACTTTGAATTATGTAGTTTAACACAATAAAACAAGTGAGTAAGCCTCATAGTCTGTTTGAATAATATCATATTGTTTAATTCTGTAATGCAACTGCATTGTATTAATGCATTTGGTAAATACACCTTACTCAATAAAATAATTGAATCACATCCTCTTATTCATAGTTTCAAAAATTGAATTAAAATTGGTAGATCAAAAACAAATTATATGATGCTTAATAAATCAATTTTGACACTTTTTAAATGCAGCGAGTTCGTTCAACTTTCTAGATGTGTTCCATTTCGATGACAATACAAGTCTATTTATTTTTAATTCATTTTTAATTCAATTGAATTTTTAATAAGTTATAACAAAATTAATAAAACGGTTTCGAAACTAAGGGGAGATAACAAAGTTAAATCATTCGATAGATTACTATATTCAATATCAGAAGGGGAGATAACTAGCTAGAATGTTAGACTATATCAACCGACCAGTCTTGTGAGCTGTTGTTCACGCTGAATGTTGACAATCGCTGCGACATTCAATCTAGTGAAGGCTATTAGTGGCAAGTAATACAGTTTTTAAACTAAAGGGAAGTAAAAAACAAAATTAAGAACTTGCAGTCGCCTGGAAAATATGACCCGCACATCTGCTTTGAAGGGCAGATAATGTCTTTTAGATATCGCGATCAACTAACGTTGTTTAAAAGCAAATAGTTTTAGTCGTGTCGCCTTATAAATAGGAATCACTAACAAGTATAAAATAAAACATAAAAACTCATGTAAAGCAACATGCTTTAAATGCACTGATAATTAGAAAATAAACATCTTTCTTTCATATAAGATTTGGTTACTCATGAAATCTTTTACATACTTTAGCTACCAAAGCTTTTATAAAAGAAAGAAAATACGTTTTATTTTCTTATTTTCAGTTCATTTTAAAGCTTGCTACTATACAGTTTTTTTTTTTTTAAATGTGTTTATTTCGTGTGCTGTGCGATGTTCTCGTAGGCATGCTTCCAACTCATTACTCAATGATACAACCAATGTGTTTATAAAGTGACCACTGGACATATAAAAGAAAAAAAACCTATAAGAATAGCGGAAGACAGCCAAAGAAGCGTTATTCTAGCAACGTCAAGCCCATGTTTTGGTATGAAAAATGTTATAACATTTTGATATTATGTTTATTTGTATTTTATTTTTCTACAAGGGTTTCTCGAAAGCTTTGAGCGCCTTCTTTGAAGGCAAGTCTGTCGGGAGTTTTGGTGAAGGGAATGGGGCGCACAAGAGACATCTTGAAGGAGGTCAAGAGCTATACGGATTATGATGGGGCTCGATATTGTAAGGTCGTCACTTACGGAACGGTGAGTGTGTGTAGGTTGGGATTGTGGGTGTGCCTGTGTGTGTGGGACGGGGATGTGGGGTTGGGGGTGTGGAGGTATTATGATGGAGCGCCATATGGTGAGGTCGTCACTAACGGCACGGTGAGTGTGTGTGAGTACGGCATGGGACTGTGGGGGTTGGGGTGCTGGAGCCTCATATTGTTATATAGTCACAATGTAGGTGTGTGGGAAAATTGAATTACCCCCCCCCCCTCCGCCAATTACCCCCCTGCCAATTGCCCCCTGTCCAGTAGGGCATCACCCCCTCCCTGGACACAGATTAAGGTACAGCTAGAGTTAGCGTTAGGTTTAGGGTTAGGGTTAATTTTAGAGTTCCGTTTAGGGCTAAGGTTAGGGTTAGGGTGAGGGCTAGATTTAGGGTTAGGATTAAGGTTAGTGTTATGGTCAGGGTTAGAGTTACGGTCAAGGCTAGTGTTATAGTCAAGGTTAGGCTTAAACAAATGCCTAGTATTGGTTTTGTTTTTGTGTTGAATTTTAATCGTATGCGGTAAATAATTAGTTAATTTTTGTGTATTGCTTTAATATATCTGTAGTTGAGTCGCTTCATATGCTGACCTATTAAAATGTATTTTATTATTTTCCTAGGCTGTCTTTGTTATTAATTTAATAAAATTCAATAAAAAAACACACAAAAAAAAAACTTATAGCAACAAGCTTTTAAATGCAATGAAAAAAAGAAAATAAAGTGTATTTGCTTTTTTACTTTCTCGTATATACGAAGCATAGAGAAAGTCTTGTAATCGTACAAAAAAAATAATCGAGATTTTTACAAATCTCGCTGTTTTACACCTCACTGATACGGAAAAACATAATTTTGCAATCATGTCAGTATGTCTGTGTGTGTGTGTCTGTCTGTCTGTGTGTAAACACGATAACTTGAGTACCGTTACAGCAGCTAGGTTCATGAAATTTCATATATACGTATTTTATCAAAATCGTAGATTCGTATCAACTTTTGAGCGATTTCCGATAACCGGAAGTAGTATTTTTTCTACTTTGAATTTTTCAAAAGCCTATAACTTGAGTACTATTTCAGATAGATAAATGAAATTTCTCATGTAAGTAAAAAATCTAATTCTCTACCTTCTGTCAAATGTTAAGTAATTTCCGTTGACCGGAAGTACTAATTTACGCTATTTCCGATTTCTCAAAAACGCATGTAAATTTATAAAGTACTAATAATATTGCGCACTATTATGCACATTTTGTTTTGGCGTTCGCTTGGTGTGCAATTTTTTTTTCTACGAGATTTATTCTTTTTTTAAAACTTTAAGTATTTAAAATGTAGTAACCATCCCCTGTTGTTTTATATAAGAATATTCGAGAAAGTTTAGGGAAGATCACTCCCGGTTTATTTGTAAAAGCTTTCGTCGCTAACCTATGTAAAAGATCTCAGGAGCGACCAAAACTTTTACTAAAAAAGTAAATAGGCTATATTTTCTAATTTTCATTGCCTTTAAAAGCTTGTTGATACATTTTTTAATATTTATTTTATTTTCTACTGTTTAGTGATTCCTTATTTATGAAGTCGACACGGCTAAAAATATTTGCTTTACAATACTATCAGTAGCTCGCGAACTTTAACAGACGGTTATTTGTCCTGTGGAAAGCAGCCATCCGTGACCAAACTTTACAGACATCAGCTGGCTGAGCTGGCTGATAAAGCAAAGTTCGTAATCCTCTTAGTTTCAAATAGTTCAAAAACTTTATTGTCTGCCCTTAATAGCCTTCACTAACTCACCAGTTTCTACGATTGTAAACATTCGGCGTGAAACACAGCTCACCAGACTGTTCGGTCGATAGCGTCTAGCTCTATATCTCCCCTTCTGTTATTGAATATAGTCGCCTATCCAGTTTTGAAACCGTTTAATTAATTTTAATTACTAATTTAAAATCTAATTAAACTTTTAAAAAAAAAAAGATATTTGTGCATGGTCATCGAAGACGAAGGTATCTTGAAAATTTGAACAAAACCGCTGCATTAGAAGTTGGTCAAAATTGAGCTAAAAATTTGTCACAAACCCACAAACAGACCTTGCGAACTAAATAAAAGCTGGTAAAAATATATTTACTAGCAGTTTTAAGGTGATAATAGTTTATTGGCAATAGAACGCTATTTATAACTAAGCAATCATAAAAAACTTTACAATTAAAAAAAAAATAAATCATTTCACATATACTAAAGAGCAAATCCTTGCTATATGTGCAAAACACATCTGACCAAACCTCCAATGCGGGCAAAACACATCTGAACAATCACCAAATTTGGGCAATTCACCTGTGTCCAATTACCGTTGTTCGAAGCACTTATATTTTGAAAGAAAAATTGAAAACGTGTGTATTAGCAGTGAAAATGTGTAGCCTTTATGTGTCAAAACAATATTTTCCGAGCCCACAAGCTTGTATGATCCACAGTTCAAACATGCTAAAATGCTTACAAATTGATTATTTTTTTAAAACGTTTCGAACTGGAAACCCTTTGGAAATATAAATTAAAAAAAACAACAGTTGCCCTTTTCACGTATTGTTCGTTGTGCGTATTGAGAAGAAGAACTTAGGGCAGTTTCATGTTTGAAGAGCTAGCGTATAGGACATATTATAACATATTACAAATGAAGAAATAGAAAATTACACTTTTTTTTTAGCTCAAGGCGTGTAATGTTCTTTGTTAAAGTTTACAATGTGTAAAGTGTGCGCATATTTATGTGTAATTTTTAGATGTCTAGTTTATGCACAGTGACTTTATATCTTCTCCTTTTTAATGTAGACACATGTAGACTTTACCAACAATGCACTATCGAACTATATTTTACAAATCGCGCTCATATTTTCGCACTTTATATCTTTAAAAACAGTCAAGGTGACAGTACATTCATTTAACAGCGTATTGCCTGACGCCTTTATTGTGTTCTAGCCAGGTTAATCTGGTATAAGCCTTTTACCTGGTTCTGCTCCACTGAACTCGAATGTTAGCTTTTGGAGAATGTTTTTTTGGTCATGTCGACATGCGTCCAACCATGATAAGATCACTTCACTTGTCCCACGATTGTTTCCCTTAAAGAGCTGTACTCAATCCACCCTACTTGTGATCTGTGTTTCTTTCAGATATTTTCTGGCACTTTTATTGAATTTTTTCCGGTTGAGGGGGGGGGGGGGGGGGCAATTAAATTTCTTGACAGGGAGGTGGGGGAAATAGGCGGGCACTTGTTATGGTATATATTTATTTTCGTTATAAATTAAATTACGTTTGTATTTCGTTGGGGAGGGGAAGCGGGCGGTGGACTTTTCTTCGTAGGGCGTATAAAGTGTATTGCAGAAATGTTCTTTTATCTGTAACATATAACATCGCGATCGTAAGGTGTAATGAAGCGGATTGTTTGAAGTCGATATTCTTCTTTTAAATTTTCAAATCTTTCGTTAGTTCAACCACCGTTACTAATCTGGTTTGACGATTGGTTATCATGACTGAATTAACATGAGATGCTTTTGAAATCTGAAGAAACAAATATTTTACAACATGTGTAAGACAAAAACATCTTAGCAAATAGTACAGTTTAATAAGCTAAAGATTGAAAATTAAATTTATTAGTGTATAAGTTTATTTTTTTATTCGGATTCGACATAACGCAATAACATAATAATAATATGTACAACCTTAACTTTAAATATCAATAATAGCGATGCAAATGCATTTTAAAACTCATGTTGTTACATTGTACTTTTTGCATAAGACAACCGTATTTTGCACAGTAAAACAACATGTGGTATGCCAATAATAGTGCTTATTAAACAAGTCGGAAATATGAACTTTGTATAGGAATAGTGAACGTGCATGTTTACACACATATGCGTATTTCTTATTCACTTGTCATTTAATCTCTTAAATGACATTATCTGTTGTACTAAAACATGGAGTCATTTACGACCCTTATGTTTGTGGTTGTATTGAAGGCAAAGAGGGTTCCCCGTTTTCATTTTGTTCTGCACTATTTAACATCTCCTCGGAGCCTACATGCTGTTACTTCCCACCTAGATAAAAGACTCTCTTGTTTAGACCGCAGTCAACATCCCATGAACGGTCTAGATGTTGGGTCGATTTACATGCATCGTAAATCTTTCTGAAAGAGTTCTGTCATGTGGAATTTTCTTCTTCTATGCTAAGGCATTCCTCCTGCAACTAAGATCTGTATGGATGTCTAAAAATACAAATATCATCGCTGCATGTGTTTCTTTTTAATATACTTTATTAGCATAATCTAAAGAAAGACGTAGATTGTATTAAATCATCCAGCCATGAATGTATGTTCCAATGAATAGAGGCTTGTGTCGGTGTTTTTATATTCATGATTACTCGAGGTGAACAAATGTTCATACGAGTTTGTGTTTTACATGTAAGATTGAGCTTGGCATGAGTGTAGTATGTCTGGTTGTGTTGGAGTGAAGTGGATCGTATTATAATGCATAACGCTATAGCGTGATTGTACGCATTATCGTGTAATCTTGCAAGACGGGGTGTATAAGTTGTATAGACGTAAATTCAATTACCATTGCGAACATGGCGGTCCATGGGGTTGGTGAAATGTTTACCTGCTTAAATAATCTCGGCAAATAAATGGAGGGTGTTGTCAATATATATATATATATATATATATATATATATATATATATATATATATATATATATATATATATATATATATATATATATGTATATATATATATATATATATATATATATATATATATATATAATTTAACAAATAACCATTGAAATAAACCATTGTTTATTTCATCTTTTCGGGGGGGGGGGGGGGGGGCTACGCCACCCGTACTCCTGCCCATCCCCCCCCCTGAACTAAATATAATTTATATATAAAATATAAAACTGTTACCAGTTCCCCCCCCCCTTGAAAATGTATTATCTTCTACTCCCTACTTTTAAAACAAACGTATATTTAAAAAAAATAATCTTAGCTTTAGTGTTTTCTATATCAACATCGTCAGATAAAACAGAAACGGTTTTAAAATTATATACGAAAACCAAATGAAAACATAACTGAATGTCATAGAGTATCAAGTAACAGCTGTCAGACATTTTTATAGCACTGTCATGGGTACCTAGTCAAACGAGTTTTGCGACAAACTATTATTTTTTAAAGTTTAATTCTAGTAAATATAAACGTGACACGACTTCGAGGCGTATGAATTCGTCATTCTGTGGTAGATTCATTTCAGGACAACGTTAGGTCTGTCTTTCTGTGGGTTAGGAGACAGGTATGTTAAAAGATAGTTTCTTGCACGATTTATTAAATTTTGTTTCGTAGTTTTATTTTAATAATGTTGATAAAACAGATTATCATACTAAAATATTGTAAAATATAAGCAATACTATTTGTCCATATTTGTATAACTTAGTATGCATGTATTTCCCTTGGAACGAAATTCGACTCACACTAAAGTGGATTTCAATTATGTGATCCAAATATGTAATTGTAGTGATAAAAAGTAATACATTTCTGTTAAAGAAACTTTGACAGTAGCAACGACAATATAGTTTCCTCTTAGACTGCTATGAAACGTATGCGGCTTTCGTACCGGGCTTTGTTTAGTTAGCTAAATTTGTTATAAATGTTTGAGCGTGGTGACAAATTTTATTTCGATGACATACGTGTAGGGGATAAACCACTCTAAGGGGTGCGCCAAAAGGGGTGAAAAAATGTAATAGCTCATTTTGAGCTGAAATATTGAAATATACACAAATAAGGCACCAAAGAAAAAACTAGTGACTGGTAAAAGGCGCCACCAACCTTTTCAACTGTGGGGGGATGCGCTTTTTCACTAACATGAATAAATATAATATAAATGGGAGAGAGGCACAAAATTGATAGTTTCCCCCTTGCGCTGGAATGGTTCGCTACGCCTCTGGGTAGAGGAGCGATGAAAGAAAGGGCGAGATGAGTAGTGGAAAAAGAAAAGGTCAGACACGCAGAGAGGTTGTCAGAGGGCACGTTGAAAAGTAAAAAAAAGAAAGTTATTTAAAAATATAGAGGCATGCATGATGCATCCAGTTTACATAATAAGAAAAATATACCGGGAGTGATCTCCCCTAAACTTTCTCGAATATTCTTATATAAAATAACAGGGGATAGGAACTCGGGCTATAGACATGATTTTTAATCCATTTTAAATACTTAAAGTTTTAAAAATAGAATAAAATCTCGTAGACAAATTAATTGCACACCAAGTGAACGCCAAATAAAAAAGCGCATAATAGTGCGCAATATAATTAGTACTTTTAAAATTTACATTAGTTTTTTGAGAAATCGGAAGTAGCGTAAATTACTGCTTCCGATCAACGGAAATTACTCAAACTTTAACAGAAAATATGGAATTAGATCTTTTAATCTAATGTGAAATTTCATTTATCTATCTGAAATAGTACTCAAGTTATAGGCTTTTGAAAAATTCAAAGTAGGAAAAGTACCACTTCCGGTTATCTGAAATCGCTTAAAAGTTTATACGTATATACGATTTTGATAAAAAACTTATATATGAAATTTCATCAACCTAGCTGTAACGGTACTCAAGTTATCGTGTTTACACACGGACAGACAGACAGACAGACAGACACACAGACATACGGACAATATTGCAAAATTATGTTTTTCCGTATCAGAGAGGTGTAAAACGTCGAGTTTTTTGCACGATTACAAGACTTTCTCTATACTTCGTATTTACGAGAAAGTAAAAAAAGATAAAGGAAAAAAAACAAGCAGAAATGAGAAAATGGTAGATATACAATAAATAAACCGGGAGTGATCTCCCCTAAACTTTCTCGAATATTCTTATATAAAACAACAGGGGATGGGAACTCGGGCTATAGACATGATTTTTAATCCATTTTAAATACTTAAAGTTTTAAAAATAGAATAAAATCTCGTAGACAAAAGAATTGCACATCAAGTGAACGCCAAATAAAAAAAACGCCAAATGTTTACAGAAAGCTAGAGTTAAAGAGAAAGTAATTGAAAGAAACAGGAGAGAGAAATGTAGAAATAAAGAAGTCAGTAAGATAAGATACACAATTAAGAGAAAGTTGAAAAGCGAAATATGAAGAATATGAGAGTTAAATTAAGATTGTGCGTTGTGAGAAATCGAACATGAAATGGAGAAATAAACCGGGAGTGATCTCCCCTAAACTTTCTCGAATATTCTAATATAACACTACGTAGTATTGCAGCTCGGAATATAGACATGATTTTTGTTTACTTAAACTTTTAAAAATTCATAAAAAACGTTTTAATAACAAGCTTTTATGTAATGATGCACTAAAAAGTAGAAAATAAATTATAGACTACTATTTAAATAACTATAAAGAAAAGCGTGGGTCACTTTAGTATCTATTGGATACCGTTACTAATGTTAAGGAAGACACCCACGCTTTTCTTTATAGTTATTTAAATAGTAGTCTATAATTTATTTTCTACTTTTTAGTGCATCATTACATAAAAGCTTGTTATTAAAACGTTTTTTATGAATTTTTTTTTCAGTACTTTACATGTTTTATCTACAATAGAGTTACATGACTAAAAACCATTGCGCGCCTACTGAATATCACGTTCAGTAGGCGCGCAATGGTTTTTGAACGCAGCCATTACGTGGTCGTGATGGCGCAGCTATTGATGACGCGTGTGGTGTGGTTGGCTAGACATGCCTACTAATTCGGTCCAAATTTTAATTAATTCATATAAAATCAATTAGGCATCCAATTAAGTCAAATTTAGTTTCTGATTGCATTGTCTTCATGTCTTGACCCACGTGCCAACTGTGAATCGTGTCGGTCAAGTAGAACTGTCCGAATTTTCACTCCTGCGTTTCCGTCAAAACAGACTGACGAGGAAGTGAGTTAAATAAAAGCTTGTAAAAATAGAATTAAATCTAGTAGAAAAAAGAATTGCGCACCAAGTGAACGCCAAAGCAAAAAGCGCATAATAGTGCGCAATATTATTAGTTCTTTATAAATTTACATTAGTTTTTTGAGAAATCGGAAATAGCGTAAATTAGTACTTCCGGTCAACGGAAATTACTCAAAATTTGATAGAAGGTAGAGAATTAGATCTTTTACTTACATTTGAAATTTCAGTGAGGTGTAAAACGTCGAGATTTGTAAACATCTCGATTTTTTTTTTGCACGATTACAATACTTTCTCTATACTTTGTATATACGAGAAAGTAAAAAAAAAAAGAAAAGAGACTAAAATAAAGAATAAAGCTAATAAAAGTAGACGGGAAATATTGAGAAATTTATAGTAGAGATGCATCAGTAAAGATGCACTAGCGTGTTATTTCAAGTATTTTTGGTGCTAGTACGCTTCTAGTTAGACATGTATCAAGCTGCTAATTGATAGCCAGAGTTACATATATGCAATAATAGTTTCTCTGCTTAGAACACCCTTGCTACATGTGTGACCATTGTATAACATTGGTTCGCTTGACTGGCTATGTAGAACGCTAGAAATAAACATTGCTGCTTAAAGAAAAGTGCACAATACCTTCCCACCCCACTTCAAAATAAAAATCAACGAGTGCATTGACTCGAGGAGGAAATGAACACTTCATTCCAACTACTCTTTTGAGCTTTTGAAATATCGCATGTTTTTTAAAAAAATTATCATTATTCTATTCCTCTATCGTTGCCATTGCGCAAAACGGAAGCGATCATAATTTATTACTAGAAGAACATACTTGGAAAGCAGTTTTCTGTCGGCGTTCTAATGCTACAAAAGCAATAACCAGATTCTTCTATTCTAATCCGGATTTACGCGCGGATGGTTTTTAAAATTTATTTCTGGATTTATTAGAGTTTCTAGTTAAGTGAATTGTTATCTAATATAATTTAATTCTCAAAATTAATTGTTATATATTTCTCAATATCATTTTTTTAAAAGTTTTAGTCTTTAATACGCAACTTCAGGAATTAAATTTATCAAAGCTTCTTTTCAGCTATGATTCGCTACTAGTGTAGCATTTAGACAACATCTGTTGGCAGAATACATATAACAACATTAAATAGCAGCGTTAATAAGAGGCATAAATAAATAAAACAATATTTTTAAGAGAGTATCAGATGCGCACTTATATTTATTGAACTTTTTTGTGTCATTTTTTATGATCATACTATTTTTTAGTTTTGTAATTATTTTTCATGTTTAATTTCTCGTGTATGGAGTATAAGACTCATTGAAAAATATGGAAATCCATATTTTGATTAATCTCGGTGTTTTACACCACTATCCTTAGGAAAGAACATAGATTTAAAAAATTATATATAAATATATATATATATATATATAAATATATATATATATATATATATATATATATATATATATATATATTTATATATATATATATATATATATATATATATGCCTGTTAGTCTGCCTGTCTGTCTGTGTGTTTGTGACTGTAAGTAACCACGATAACGTCATTACCGTTTCAGTTATGTTGACGAAATGTTAAATAGACATGTTATATAAAATTTGTAAATTCTCTTCCGATTACTCAAAATCTGATATCTTCAGAATTGTTTAAGTTAGGAGGAAGAAATTTCACTAAAAATCACTACGTTTTACGCGAAGGATGAAATTTTTCCGGTATACGGAAGTGGTACTTTACTTTATTTCCTTTAGGATCACGATAATTTCAGTACTGTGTTCGATATTAGGCGTAAATTATTAAATATCTTATATTTAGACTACTTTCAATTTTCGAGTGACCTCCGATATCCGGAAGAACTAGTCCTAATTTACTTTATTTCTGGGTTCTAAAATAACGATAACTAGAGTATCATTTCACATAAAAAGACGACATTTTATACAGAAGCCTACGATTTTATTTACTAGTTTATATCAAATTTTAAGCGATTTCCTGTTAACGAAGTACTATATTACGCTATTCTCAATTTATCAAAAATGTTTATTTTATACTTTATATAGCAGCTTATTTCTAAGTATGTTTCCCTCTATTTCTTTTCTCGAATAAACGATCGATTTTGAAAGAGAAACGAGTATATCTTTGCAGCCTGCTCATCCTTATTATTATACACGAATATTATTAAAAAATCTTCAGTGGCGATAACAGCCACGCTTTATTATGCTCAATCCTTATTTGTATTATAAATAATTGCAAACGAAAAAAAAATTAATGCATTTTTCTCGTCGTTTCTTTGATTCGGATATCAGTTTATGTGAAAGGAAACATGTTCCAAACTTTACAACTTTAGACACTATATTAAAAAATGCAAAAACGTTAAAAGCACAAAATAATTGGTGATGTATCCGTCGATTCTCTTAGAGATTAAATGATGATAAAAAAATATATTCAAGGCAAACATTTTAAAGTTTGGAAAAATTATACAAAAAAGACATTCACAAAATGTGTATGTGTTAACAAAATTAAGTGTTGTTAAAAATATTGCCCAATACTTGAGCACATAACAGTCCATGCCAGTGGTCCTTTTCTTAGGTTTTGACGGTTGTAATTAGAGCGACACGTAAATAGTTTAGTTTTGTCCATCACATTAAAATAATGTATTGTTTTTCTTCTCTTACAGTCTCTTATAACGTTGATTTCCACCGACATGACGTCACCAAGTACAACATTTATCTTTGCCAGTGCTCTTCTTGCATGCCTGTGTTTTGAGCATGGTAAATACAACACTTTATTTATTTGCGAAAAAAAAAGAAATACGAAGAAAATGAAAATATGAAGTTTAATTAATTCAAATACATACATTAAGATTTTATTTGTTTTTATTAGCATAACTATCATACTTGTACGTAATTAATGTACAACGTTTTATGTCTAATAAAAATCAATTAAAAATAATGTAAATAATTTTAAAAATAGATTAATGTATTTAAACATGGGCCTACTTTCTTAAATAGGACGATGTCGTTTGAACTCCCAGTATTGCAAAGTAACTTACAAATGTGTCAACAAAATAGAGTAAAATATTTGAAAATACAAGTTTAATAAAAAATAATAATTTTTAAACGAGTTAAGTAAAGTTAAATAAAGTAAACGTTTCCTTTCGAACCAAACAGTTCATTAGGCAATTAAAGTATTGCTCACCTGTTTCAGTTCTTACGTTTTATAATGTGAGTGGGATGTCCATCGTAGCTGCGTGAACTCAGCGTTTTCATATAATTTTAACTGGGTTTGTTATAAATGATGCTTAATTATAGTTCATTAAATGGTAACGCAGAAAAACACAATTAACTTCAAGTAACATATGAATAAGAGTTAAATATCCCATCTATTATCAACAGGAGAGTTAAATTTGATTTGTTTATAGAATAAATGTGTTATCCCTAAAGATCAAATTGATCATTATTTGGTGATGTTTATCTGTAAAGAAATCTACATTGTCGCGACTTGCTGCTTAATATGCATATCAGCGGCATTGAAATATATATGAAATACAATATAAATAACATTCAGTTATTTTAATCGTTTGACCTTAATAAAACAATGTAACCGACCACTAGTCGCAAATTTTCATCCTACGTTTCCACAACTAGTAACAAGAACATTATTAAACGCAACAAAATAGAGTTTTAAAAAAAAGAAATGCAATTTAAGAAAGTATAAAATATGCATAAAAGTATATTGACATAGCTAAAATTAAAAAAAATAAGTCTATAATGCTTGCGTGATTTAACAATGTTGTCTTCCTAATGTCAAATATAAATGACTTAAAGCAAATTAACTATATTTCAACAATTTGACTTTATAAATGACGCTCAAAATAAAAAAAAAGATTAAAAACTAGTCTTATTTTTAATTACACTTTGAATATTTTTCTGTGCTAGCTTTCTGCTGGAGATCACGGTGTGAGCATTTCACCCATAACTCACGTAGAGGCCGCACATGTTCCTGTAGACCTGGCTACGTCATCAGCAAAAGAGATCCTTCAAGATGTCTTGGTAAAATATAACATAAGAAAATAGATGTTGATGAGGATTTCGATGTGGATGTGGGCTTGGATTTACTGTTTTTTTACTTGCGCATATCATTTCTTTAATTTATATATATATATATATATATATATATATATATATATATATATATATATATATATATATATATATATTCATTTTCTTTTTTTCTATTTGTGTTTATATTACTTTATGTTTTCTGCTTGTTTGTTTTTCTTTTTAAAAGCTTTCTTCCTTGTCTATCTATTTTAGTTCATTAATTAAAAGCTTTCTAAATTGATCTTTCTAAATTATGTTTGCATTTTTAAATACGCACACAGAAAAAAAAAGTATTTTTAATTAATGTAACACAATTTTTAAAAATTGTCTCAATATCTTCTTTTTTTTTACAATTACTTAAAAATAAAATGCATGCAATACCAATACACAATATATTGTTAAAGTGAATTCTATTTAACAAAAAATGTGTATTATTTAGATATTAACGAATGCAACAGCCGCTACAAATCTCCATGTGAGCATATATGTATCAACACTCCCGGCAGCTACTCGTGTTCTTGTGAACCTGGATACACCTTCTGTAAAGTTAACCCCAACCAATGTATAGGTAAGTCCACATAGTAATCAAACAAATATGTAGGCTATATCATTGAAACTATCTCTCGAGTTCTGTTCTTTAATTAATGAATAGCAAAACTTATTCATCTTACATGTTATAAAGTATAAAACTGTTGTATAAAACATATATAACAAGTATTTGTATAGCCTATTTAAACATTTCAGAACGTATACACCCCATATGTTACAATTTATAAACGCGGCGTGCTTGAAAATGTAAACATTAAAAAAATACCAGTGCTTTTAAAGAACATACACAATCATTTAAAATAATTTAATTTTCACGAATGATTAAAAATATTTCCAGACATCAATGAGTGTAAAAAACACTCACCATGTGAACATAAATGTATCAACAGAAAGGGAGGCTACTCGTGTTCCTGTAAATCTGGATACGCCATTAGTGAAACAAACCCCGACAAATGTTCTGGTGAGTTGTAAATTGCCCTACTGGCTAAACGTTTAAAATAATTTGATGATTTTTAAAGAAACAAAACATAAATCATGTTACTCTTTATAATTTTCTCATGATCCTGGGTAGCTATATCGTTAAAATATTATGTTTAACTGTTTCTATATATTTATTGTGTTACTTATTTAAACATGTATGTATGTATCAATATTTTGATATAAGAATATATTCAATACTAGTAGCGTTTGTTATGATACCCTGGATTAAGGGTGCGCGGACCTTTGACCACAGGTGCTTTGACCATAGGGGATTTGACCACAGCGGGGCTTTGACCATAGCGGTGCTTTGACCATAGGGGGTTTGATCATAGGGGGTTTGATCATAGGGGGTTTGACCACAGGTGTTTTCTCAGCAGAGGGTATTTGATCACAGGTGGTCTATCAACGGGTGTTTGATCACAAGCGCTGTGTCCGGCTTTGATCATAGGTGTGATACAATTAACACGATTTTATACATGTTTCCTGAGAGTACGTTAATAGAAATTAACATGTATTTAAAAAAAGCCAAGAACTCTATTTTAGTCTCCACATAAAGGCTGGTGCTAGGCCTCATAGATTTATTTTAAATATAAATGAAACACAAATAATGCGACATATAACAAGTTTCACAAATAAATAATGTAGATGTACTTAAAAATACATAGCATATATAAAGGATAAAAAATGATACAAAATTTGCCAACAATATAGTCAAAGATGTAATACATAAAATGGTTAACTAAATGACAGATATGCTATAGCACGCAAATATGTCAGTACATATGTTTGACCATATGTCTGGACAGCACGTTGTACTTTTTCGTGCAGCATCTTGTATCGCTTCTCAGCTGGGTGGCTTGCCCCTGCGACACCTTGCAAGAAAGTTGTCTTTTGCCGTGTGCAGTCCATCTGTAGACCTTCAAGGAAACGCCACATTGTTGGGTGACTACATTGGAGGAGAGACTGAAGACTGTACTGCCATCCTTCACACATTTATTTGTTCGTGCTACATCATCGCCAATCGTGTGCATTTGATTCCAAGTTTCAACTGGAAACAAAACACCTGAGATCAAAGACCCTATGTGGACAAAACACCTATGATCAAAGCCGGACACAGCGCTTGTGATCAAACACCCGTTGATAGACAACCTGTGATCAAAGACCCTCTGCTGAGAAAACACATGTGGTCAAACCCCCTATGGTCAAACCCCCTATGATTAAACCCCCTATGGTCAAAGCACCGCTATGGTCAAAGGCCCGCTGTGGTCAAACCCCCTATGGTCAAAGCCCCTATGGTCAAAGCTCCGCTGTGGTCAAACCCCCTATGGTCAAACCCCCTATGGTCAAAGCACCTGTGGTCAAAGGTCCTAGGTGCTACTAATAGCGTTTATAGGTTTACCATAACACATAATTATGTTTGAAAATGTTTATAATTGTATGTAATTCATAGTACAATTCATTCACTTAAATATGTATATTGGGGCCCAATATTTTTGTATTCAGGAGAGCCTTTTTTCCTATTTCCGCCTCTGCATTTCAAGTAGGTGTTGGTCCGTTTTAAACAGAAGTAATTGATATATGGTATACATTAAAATTTGTGTTTTAACGATTAGTGAAACCCGTCAATAGTAGTGCATAATTGTAAAAAATCTGACTTGATTTTTAGCCCTTTAAGCCCTATAATTTTGCCGATTACCATATTTTTAAAACGATTTTTTTTTTAATTTAGTATAATTACATAGACTTTTTATGCCGATTATAACAACGAACGATGTTTAATGTATTGATTTTGAAAATATACAGTGCTTGCTCTAGTGTGATATTTATTCTTTCAACATTTTAAATGCTATATATATATATATATATATATATATATATATATATATATATATATAATGTTTAGTTAACTTGAAACACTAAACTGCTTGTGACAAATATCTATCAGATATCAACGAATGTGCCAGAACATCTAAACCTCTGTGTGAACAAATCTGCACCAACAAACCTGGAGGCTTTACCTGCTCCTGTAGAGATGGCTACAATATAAGTACGACAGACCCCAGCAAATGTATTGGTCAGTTGTTTGTTATTTTTTACTCTATCATTGTATGATCAACGATGAATCTTAAATACATAATGTACGGTACATAAAATACAAAAATCATATTTTATTTTGCCTATAGTTTTTGTCTTTTAATTTGGTATGATTTTGTAAATGAAAATTGTGTTAATAATCACGATTTGCTCTAAACGTATGCCATATAATTGGAATAGATTGTATCAATATATTTAATTAAACACTGTCCGATTATATTAAGTATTTAATATTATATTTAATATTATATTTATAAATAACCCTACCACTAGCAATAGCGTATTATTTCAAAGATATTGTTAAAATACAACTACAAAAATGTAATGTGTAAGCCTATCTATTTAGGCCTATATAAAAAGCAATGTATGTCTATAGAAGACTATACACTAAAAACACGAAGGGCAACAATAATCGTTATAATATTGAATCAGGTGCGTCCTCAGGTGCCCCTGTAGGGTGCTATTCGGCGCCTTGGGCTTTCTCGTGAGCGCAACGACGCCTACTTTAGTTTTAAGGAGCACACTACAATATTGCCAAGGCGGCGCACGATATTCTATGATTAAACCGAGCCAGAGGCTGTACGTGGCGCCCCAGCGGTAAGTTAAAAGGGTCGTTCACGAGATCGGTCCTTTAGGTCCCCGACATTTAGGCGGCGAGTGGTTAACGTACATTTATGGCGTGCTGGGCGGTAGTGTAGGTAAACTCGTGTCTCGATAAATATGATCTATTCGCAGGCATTGTTTACATTTAAATAACAAGTTTTAGAAAACAAGGTCATGCTTCTAAGAATATAGGATTGGTAAAGCATTGATGAAACCCACCTAACATTTTCGCCAGACGTTATTTTCTTGTATGCATGACTACACTTTTCATCCGTTCGCCAGGGCTATCCCTTGAATGAAACGGTGCATACGTTCCTTTTAAAGAGTGCGATAGAATATAGATAAGATGTAGTATTATAGTCGTTCACTGAATTGAATCAGGCGCGGCCGCCCCTGCCCCGTCATGAGGCTATTTGCCCACGCAAGCCTGTGACTGTCCTTAAGACTTTCTTTTGAGACCGCGGAAACGCGCGGGGACGAGCACGCTTGTGGGATATAAATTAGACGTATTTATAAATCTCTGATCTTTTTTTTCGTCTGTCCATTCTCATCAGCAAACTTACTGCGCATTTTATTTAAGCTTACATTTTTAGCTAGTGTGTGAGATTTTATATTATTTCAAAGATGAATAATTTGCTCTCCGATACATCTAGACATATTTGTAAAATATATTGACTTACATAGGATTTTAGCGAGTGGTCGTTCAGTTTGTTAGATTATATATTTAACACTAAACATGTTAATGTAGTATACTACTTATTTGATTGAAGGCTTAAAGTTTCTTTGTTTTATTAGACGTGGATGAATGCAGTAACAAAACAGAAAGCCCATGTCATCATACGTGTACAAACACTATGGGAAGCTACTCGTGCTCATGTGATCCGGGCTATAGTGTTTCTGAAACAGATACTTCTATGTGCAAAGGTATACATACTTAATAAATGCACGTACATTTTTCTTATGTTAAATATGGGATCCCCGAACGTTTTCCCCAAATTCCACTTGCCTGAAGGCATCTTACTCGAAATAAAAGGTTAATTTTATATACGACACATGTAGGGGAAAGTTGAAAAAGCATTTCTCCTAAGCAAATAAATGTATTTAAAAAAATAACATAGTTTTTGTCCCTGTAAAAATGTATATTATATAATAAACATAGCATTATGAATATTATTACAATTTAACACACATACGTACGATGCTTTGTATTACATTTTCGTATCTAATTTTTTTTAAAGTAAAAAATTGTAATTATCAAATACACTTTTTGTCAGTTCATAACAGCAAAGCTGAGTAACTATGTTATTTAAATTTAAGAAGCATTTACATAATTGTACACATCTACCTATATAAACGGGCAATACTAGTCTATATTTCTTTTGTTTTTATTTTCCAGCACAGTGTAATGCATACTCATCTATAACCTCTCAAACCTACACGAATTTGACAAATAAGGTATAACATTTAAAAATTTATTGAAAATGTAAGTTATCGATCTTAATATTTTTTATCCTAACAAGCTATATGATTGTTCTTAAACTGCGAAAAACATACTGTATATAATCTCTAATACATGTATTATAAAAACATTCAGTATTAAATACATACAAATGTACGCATTTTATTGTAAAAGAAAGTAAAAACAAAATATTTTCAGTGTTACTTTGCCATTAAGTAATATATGTACAATTGTATATTACTTCAGTAAATTTGAAAAAAAGACTCATGTTCAGTCGTATACGACATACGATATTTATTCCTCTATAATAAACGTATGATTCTACTTTATTTATTATATGTAGTTCTAGATTGCGTTTAAATCAAATTGTTTTTCCTCTAGAGTCTAGACATTTAAAAAACTATACCTGGCATGATTTATAAGTATAGTAATGTATCCAACGTATACATAGAGAACATGTTTCTTAATTAATATGCCTTGCTTAAGTATGTGTGTGTATCCTAGGTATGGTGTTTAAGGGTAAATTTCTTAGGGAGCATCAGTGACTTTTCTGTAAATGTGGTTGCCATGGCAACAGCGGCCGTCTTGGAATAAAAACAATCTTTATTGGAGTTTAAAAAATAACAAATATAATGATCACATAATTATTGGTTATTCTATAATAACTCTATTAGTCTGCTGGCGATTTATTTCAAAGAAAACTTTCGGAAAAATATGTTTTTTAATTTTAAAAATGATTTGTTGTTTTTATATCCAATCAATTTTAATCAGAAAATTTAGCGTTATTTCATAAAACCAAATGTTCAACATTGTGGTTATCTAATAAAGTTAAAAAAAAACAACACTTTCAGTTTATTAGGGCAAATTTATCTTTCATGTACCTGCTAATCAATTATTAAAATTCGCATTAAAGTTTACAAAACATGTTAACTTTCATCAATTTTCCTATGTGTTTCAAAATACAGGCTTGCTTTGAAACGTGTTCAGCGAATCGCTTATGTTATTCCTACATATACACAGCTGGAGTAAGTTGTGAATTAAAGTTGGTGACTGGCGACGCAATAGACACGGAAAATGATGATTTGGAAGTCAATCCGTACATCACCTGTAACAATATATCAGGTGAGGTTTTTTTAATGCAATTAACGTACAAATACGTATATCCACATGCGTGCGTGTTTTATTTATATTTGTATATAATGTATGTAAGTATGCAGTGGCGTCGTTAGGTCTGGTGTCACCCTCGATGCATATATATATATATATATATATATAATATATATATATATATATATATATATATATATATATATATATATATATAATTTTATATATACTAGCCGTCCAGGCCAGGCCCTGCTCTGGCTTCTGTGAAAAACCTTTCTGTTAAAGACCATCACCTGTGTGTTTAGTAATCATCATAAACCGGCATTGCCCACCCAAACCACAACCAACCAAAACAACAAAACGCAAACATAACGCTAACACAATTACAAATACAAACGAAAACGAAAACCTAACAACAAACCCAACCACAAACACCAATACAAACACAAAGAAAAAACAAACAAAAAAGCAAACGAAAACAAAAGCCTAACAACAAACCCAACCACAAACACTAATACCAAAAAAAAAACAAAAACAAAGAAAAAGCAAACGAAAACAAACAAAATCCAAACGCAAAACCAACCAAAAACACAAATACAAACCCAAACAAAAAAACACAAACAAAAACGAAAAAAGAAAGAACAAAAACGAACCAAATCAAAACGCAACCACTTACGCAAACCCACCTAAACACAAAGAAAACACTAACGCGAACATAAACGCCCGGGGCGGAATCACCTGTTTTAGCTTAATAAACGACTATAGTACCCCAACTTATTCATAGTCTTTTGCACTCACTTAAACGAACGCGCCTGTTTCAATTTAATGAACAAATTTAATACTCCAAGCTTATCCGTAAAATACCTACAACGTTTGCACTTGATCAATCCCCGCTAATTATGTAATTATTTTTTTTCCCAACACCAAAACAAAGTAATTAAAAAGTAAATTCTTTTCCACAAATGCAATGGTTTTATAAAGGGAAGTAATTGTGTTTTTCCTAATTTATCAAAGGGAAGTAAGTGCTATAGGACTAAATAAAGACATAATTAGAATTTTTGTAAAAGATGATATTTTTTTTAAACTTGTGTTTAATGAACATGCCGACAATTATTACTATAATTTGAAAAATGAAAATTATTTCCCAACACTTTCAATAGTAATTTTTTAACTCATAAATTTAGACAAATGCGCACGATAATTGTCTAACACTTAAATCCATCCAAGATCAACGACAAACATATGCGTTACATACAGAACTGAGCTTTATATATTAGATATATATATATATATATATATATATATATATATATATATATATATATATATATACTTAATTATATATATATATATAACTATACAGATTTAAATATATATTTATATATATATATATATATATATATATATATATATATATATATATATATATATATATTTAAACAGATGACTGCTCTGCATATTCGTCTCTTCGCCCTACATTCCAAGCTTACAGTACGCACAAGGTGATGATTTGATCTTTTTAATTATGTACATCTTCTCTCTTTAATAGTGTTTGTTTGAATTTATAGACAAATTTAATCAAGTAGTGTTTTATTTTACTTTCAATTATTACTTATCAATTATAATTGTATGTTATATTTAAAGGCTTTTATTTAGCTTGCTTATTATGTGTGTGTGTTTTTTTTATTTAGTCATAATAGCATACAGCTTTTGTAAGGTTGCATCAGATAAATGTATATTTTACTTTTTATTGCATTTTTAAATTTGTAATTTCTTTTGTGATTAGTGAATATAATAAAAATATTGTTTTTATATATATACATCACAAGCATCTTATTTCTAGTATTTTGTGAATCATTTAAGCCAATACAAAAATAATACACTAACGAAAAGATGGTATTGAAAACGTATCTGTATAGTTAGCCTTAAATTATATGTGTATGTTTAATCAGTTACCTATTAATACCGCATACAGGATTGTTTCGACTTGTGCATGGCTACTCCCAGATGTGTTGGATATGCCTATTCCAAAACATCAAAATATTGCTCCCACTACATCTTAGATGGAACCGAGACGGACACAAACACGGACACGTCAACAAAAAGTTTTCTTCGCTGCTCAATGATTTGATTTATCAAATTACATCTGTCTTTGTAAGAACCATGGCAAGCACATTATCTAAATAGTCAGTGGTTTTATATTCATGTACAAATTAGTGTATTATATGGGTACATTATCTTACTTTAAACGTGTGGATAATATTGGATTAAGTTTATACATTTGTTTTTTTTTCTTAATTATCATCTTAACTACTAAAAGTGTATATTATATCACATACAGATTTCCTCAATGTACATTTTTTTTTGCAAAATAACGTTAAAAAAAGTAGTTGCACTCTGGGTATAAAATGCTAATTGACATGTCGAAAATATTTAAGTATCGTTTTGTCTTTTCAAAAGAATGTTAATGATATATTAAATTGAATGATACATATTCTGCCTCTACTTAAACATCAATAAAATATGTTGTCAATTCAAGAAAGATTGATTATATACTTTTTGCTAGTTTTTTTTTTCTTCTGAAAAATAAAATTGCAAGTACATTGGCTAGTAATTTTTTTTTTAATTTAAAAGAAAATTCTGAAAAAAAAATAGAACAATTTTCAGTTTTATTATTATTATTATTTTTAACTTAGAAATCAACTAGAATTGTTTTGCAAAACTATAGGCCCTCTTATAACAAGTACATTAAGTAACTGCATGAAAGACTCAAACACGAAATTAAAGAAAACGTCGAGAACTTTTTATGAAATAAATACATTTATAAGTGTTTTCTATTTGTACATTTTAATTAATATATAAGAAACAAAACCCTAATGGATCAAACACAATAATGACCATATGAGTTTTATAAAAACATTTACTCATGTTTTAAATTTAAATAAATTAAAATTGCATTACATAGACATTCAAAGTTGCTTTTTTATGTAGGTGAAAGATGCATAACACTGGAAGGAATATGTGTGTTTGTTTGCGGGTAGGAAGGGGGGTAGCTTTAAAATAGAATGACGGGGTCGGCGTGGTCGAATCGGTAAAGCTCATGGTTGCTAAACCGAAAAGTCTCGAGTTCGAACCCTCGGGCAGTTGAGGCTCGTTAGCTGGGGACAGCCACTTTTCTAGGAGAGACAACTCCAAAATTAAACAACAGCTGCCTTGTAGCTTGCTCTTGGTTGGACAAAGGCTATGGAAGCAAATCCAAAAAGAAAAGCAGGCTGAAATCGGAGTCAATGGCCTCAATGGCGCATAACCAGTTGACACGTAATCCTTAATTGTGATGGCTGCATGGTCGAGTCGGCAAAGCTCATTGTTGATAAATTTGAAAAAATCACGAGTTCAAACCCTCTGGCAGATAGATAAGGCTCGATCCCTCCCAACACTAAATAAAATACTTAAAAAAAACTTTTTAAAAAACCACTTTTTTCTTGTGGACTAAAAAGTAGAAAATAAATTTTTCTTCTGTGCTTCCTCGAGCTGTGCAGGTTCTTCATCATGTGATGACTGACAAAAAACGTGGGTACGTTCACCATCAAATTTCCCGACCCATCTGCCCGACCCACGTTTTTTGTCAGTCATCACAAGATGAAGAACCTGCACAGCTCGAGGAAGCACAAAAGAAAAAATTATTTTCTACTTTTTAGTCCACAAGAAAAACGAGGTTTTTTAAAAAGTTTTTTATATAGTTTATTTTCTACTTTATCTAATGACTTGACTAAGTGTTTATAAATACACGGACTAAAAATCTTGAGCGACCAGGATTCGAACCTGGGTTGTCGCGGCCACAACGTGAAGTACTAACCACTATACGATCACGGCCAGCGCGCTCACATCGATTGGGGCCGAAGTAACTGTGTCAATAGGCCTCAAGTCTTGTCGGTATCTTTAGAAATCATGTCCTCAATTTTATGGTCCTTTGGGCGTAATTAAATTAAGCTAATTACGGTCTCTAATTGCTAGTTTTTATGATTGCATCTGAAATTGTTAGGCGAAAATAGCCTGCATGCCAAATTTCAGCTCTCTAGAGCAATCAGATGTGGGCTAATTTTCGATGTCAATTTTAACAACAAACAAACAAATCCACTAACGCGAAGCTGAGTTAAGAATAAAATACTTAAAAAAAACTTTTTAAAAAACCACGTTTTTCTTGTGGACTAAAAAGTAGAAAATAACTATTTACATACATTTGATGACAAAAAACGTGGGTACGTTCACCATCAAATTTCCCGACCCATCTGCCCGACCCACGTTTTTTGTCATCAAATGTATGTAAATAGTTATTTTCTACTTTTTAGTCCACAAGAAAAACGTGGTTTTTTAAAAAGTTTTTTTTAAGTATTTTATTTTCTCCTTTTTAGTCCGTTGCTACACATGAAAAACGTGGTTTTTAAAAAAGTTTTTTATATAGTTTATTTTCTACTTTATCTAATGACTTGATTAAGTATGAATTGACTAAGTGTTTATAAATACACGGACTAAAAAAATCTTGAGCGACCAGGATTCGAACCTGGGTTGTCGCGGCCACAACGCGAAGTACTAACCACTATACGATCACGGCCAGCGCGCTCACATCGATTGGGGCCGAAGTAACTGTGTCAACAAGCCTCCAGTCTTGTCGGTATCTTTAGAAATCATGTCCTCAATTTTATGGTCCTTTGGGCGTAATTAAATTAAGCTAATTACGGTCTCTAATTGCTAGTTTTTATGATTGCATCTGAAATCGTTAGGCGAAAGTAGCATGCATGCCAAATTTCAGGTCTCTAGAGCAATCAGAAGTGGGCTAATTTTCGATGTCAATTTTAACAACAAACAAATCCACACATCCACAAACGCGAAGCTGAGTTAAGAAAAACGTGTTAAAAACGTGTCAAAAAGTAATAATTAAGAACGAAGAAGAAGAAGAAACAACTGCAGGCTGAAATCGGAGTCAGTTGACACGTATCCTAAATTGTAACGGAGGCGTGGTCGATTCGGCCAAAGCTCATGGTTGATAAATTTGAAAAAAGTCTCGAGTTCAAACCCTCTGGCAGATTAGGCTCGATCCCTTCAACACTAAAGAACGAAATAGAAGAATAATGACGCCAATTTTCGGCGCCCCAGATGGGCTTCGTTTTAAGGGTTTGGATACAATGAAATACTTGTTTAGGATGTGTTAAGTTTACTAATACTTAACAACACGTTTTGAAATTTTAATTATATTTTGGTTATTTTTAGTTTATAACTATGTATTGTATAGTCATATTTCGACGTTAAGTTTTAATAATTTGTTTGATAAAATAAAAAATGAAAAACTTTGAATAAGTGTGTAACAATATGCCAGCTGACTTAGTCGCAACTACACAGAAGCCACATGACATAGGAAACACGAGAAAATATTGCACACCGAAGAGCATAAGTCTTTTGAAGTGACTGCTCGGAAAAAGCTTCTCCTCCCCCTCCCCCAGCGCTATATTGTCAGTAAAATATGAAAGACGCAATGACCTAAATAGCTGCGCCATTGGCTCAAATTAAATAGCTGTTCAATGTACTCAATTAATGATTTTATAGCTTTTATATATTTTATAGGCAAAACAATCTGTACCGTGTGGCCGAGCAGCTGCGTTACAGGCGAGTCGTCAGGGGTTGAGGGTTTATGGTTAGTTATAGTATATCTGGCAAATAGTTCTATTATTTTTAAGTATAACATACAAGCCGATCCGCGGCGTTGCGTGCGCCACTATTTAGTTGTTTTATTTCTACTTTTCAGTAATTCATAATTTGTGAATTCGACACTACCAATGCTGCAACTGAAAATATTTTGCTTTAAAACACTATCAGTAGCTAGTGACGGACGATTATCCTCACCCTCATTTTCTACTCCTCTAGTCTTTTTTCGACTACATTCGGCCTAATTATAACACCAATTAGGTGTAAAAAATGTGATATTTTTTCTATAGCAAAGATAATTTAAAGCTATTTTAAATAACAATAACAAATAAACCGGTAGTAATCTCCCCTAAACGTTCTCGAATATTCTTATATTAAAAAAAACATTGGTGGGAACTGGGGATATAGACATAAATTTTAATCCATTTTAAATACTTAAACTTTTTAAAATAGAATGAAATCTCCTAGAAAAAATAATTATACACCAGTGAACGCCAAATATATATACGAGAAAGTGAAATTACTCAAAATATAAATTAGCAATACAATATTACAAATTAAGATAAAAAGTGCAATAATATTTTGTTTTTTAAATTGAACAAAAACTTTATAAAAAAAAACATTACTTGCTACAAAATGAGTAATTATTGTATACTAACTAGGAAGGACGAAACTGTAATTTTAATTTAGATTAACGAATGACGAGAAATGTTTTCGTCAAACTAAGAAAAAAAAACAGCTATTTGTTTGCACCAATAGATATGCTGCATTTGAATACGATTTTTTTTTCTCTTTTTTTTAATTCGATATCTAAATTAAAGTAATTAAATAAAATTGATTGAAAATTACACATCGAGAAAATGAAAAAAAAAAGTGAGCAATACAATTAAACTGTACATGATGAATAATCAAGATATTTTTTGCAATGTTAATATATCTAGAGTTGACTCCCATTTTAGGTAGGCCTACTACACCATATTTCTTTCTTAGCTGTCACTCTTAATTCGTTCGTAGTGTAAGAATAATATTTATAAGCAGGTTAACTTTGATCATAATTTAATATCAATACTTGATTTGCACTGAGATTTCTTTACAGTTACACAATTATAAAATCTGTATAAGCTTAGTACACTTGACAGAACTAATAGAACATACAATTGTCGATTCTTACTACCCTTCAACATAGCCCCGTAGAATACTTATGTACATATACTAAAATACAGTGAAGTCTGTTATATACTAAACAAATAATGTTGCCTTCTCAGGGTACACATAAATGTGGACGATGAAATACATGAACTTAAATTTATGTATTCCGTTTAGGTAAATTGAATTTAGCTTAATTAAGTTGGAGTTGAATTAGGTCAGAGTTCAACTGAGTTGAGTTGAATTAAATGGAAAAGATGTCAGGTGAGGTAATGTTTAATTAGCGTTTAAATTTATGTTTTAATTAATTACATTTAATGTGAGTAAATTTCCTTGAAATGTTAATCACAGTCCTTGACATTTATATAAGAAAAAAAACAGTCGTATGTTTTCGATTGTGTCAGTAGATTATTGACGACGATGACTTTGATGTCTTTTATGTTTCACACTTCTCTTCTTTTTTTTTTTTTTTGCGTGTTCTGTGTTCTTAATTTAGTTTATGGAGGAGGATTTAAACAACAATCCCAACTTCGTGTATGAACTGGACTATAGTCTCCAGATCCGTGGGTGCCCCATATAGTTTTTCCTTGAGTGGGGTGTATAGGGGCCAGTGTTTAGATCGTGCCAAGCTATGTAAGGAACAGTCCTGAAGGACGTGCTCTGTATTCTTCGGGGCCATACCAAAAATCAAGTTTCGCCACACCCAATTTTTAGTTTTTTATGCATGTGCTGTTTTAGTCTGTTGTGGCCTGTTCTGAGTCTGAAGATAAGGTACTGTTGTTTTCGTGTCAATCGTCACTTCTTTGATAAAGTAGAATTTTTTTTTAGTAATTTGAGTTAATAAACGTCCCGATGATAGTTGAAGCTACTGAAGGCTTTTGTTACAGCCGATATAAGAGCAGTAAATCTTACCCTGGTTTCGATCGAGCCCCAAGGGTACGATAAGTCAGTCTCAGTCAAGAAAGTCAGAGGAGGTCACGACACACACCCGATTCATGATTCACATTTGAATTTTGACAACTAGGAATATATAACTGTAACAGTCAAATGTGGGAGTATTTGTGTGGGGTGAATGAATGTTACGAATGGGGGTGTGGGAAGGCTATGTATGAAGATAAAACTCAAAATAATTGTGGAAAGGCGCGAATGAAAAAAGTAGTGCGATCGGGTAGCCATATTGGATAGAGTGTAATTCTGAGACTTGGTGAGAAAAGACGTAATTTTGTGTCTGGAAGTTTTTCAATAACGAATGTAATATTTTATGGATACTCTTATTTCTATTTCATGATGTTGGATATTTGTGAATATGATGCCCCGTGTGAGGGGGCGATATGTATATTGTGTAAATAAAAGTATAACAGAAATCTTGAGTTATCAAGTAAGTCACACGTATAGACAAAATGGGGTGTGACAATAACCATTAAGAAGGGTTTGGTGAATGCACTATTGAAACTGGTGGGGTACCTAAGTTTAAGAACCCCCTTATCTAAAGTTTCCTAAAGTTTTTGGTGTTAATGTTATATCGAGCAGTACAATGTATAAAGCTTATGACTAGGAATTAAGAATATGTGCATTTATTTAGATATTTTTCTTTTACATTTAACTATGTTACACTTGTATGTACACATGTTAGTATTAATATCATTGACACAATATAATAATAAGTGGATATAATATTTGTGAACCTGCTATGATGGGAACCTTACTTACCTTGAAGAAAGTAACAGCGTAGCAGTCGTACGCTCTTCAATCTACCAACCGACGCGGCCGTTCCGGTAGTACGGAGGCATAGCGAGGGCGTGGCGGGGGTGCAGATCGCACCGGATGACACCAATTAGGGGCGTGACATCAAGGCAAAAAATTGCAAAATGTACAGAAGAATAATGCTTTTTGCCAGTTCCATTAATGATTTATTAAAATTAAATAGCCCAAATAAATGATTATTACAATGGGTAGGGTGAAGCCATGACGTAAACGTGCTAACTATAGAGAAAATCAATGCTACATCCAACGGTATATTAAGTCTGAAGTGGTGATTAAAGCTTATACACATGCATGTACGCGTATTTGGCATATATTTAAATTATAGTCCTAGGTAGACAGACACACACGCATATATATAGGCCTGCCTATATGTATGTATATATATATATATATATATATATATATATATATATATATATATATATATATATATATATATATATATATATATATATATTTCCTAATATACTACCATTTTGTTTCGTTTGTGCCCAAGGTACGCAAGACGATTAAAGTAGAGTTACGTCCTACAAAAACGAACCCGTGATTCGAACTCGAGAAATTCGGGTTGGCAGTCATAGACTTTACCATCCTACTCCGCCGTCTCGAAATACAACTTTCATGAATGCAAGCAATGTGTTAATTCCTAGCAATACTTTACTCACAGATCTATAAACAACTCATATACAATTTTCACACTTATTAATCAAACATTCTGTGCGATGTATTACGTCTTAGCATAAACACTATTCTCTCTTGCACTATACCTCTGAGTCAGGGGCGTAGCGAGGGGGGTGCGGGGGGTGCGGACCGCACCGGGTGACACCATTTGGGGGGGGGTGACTCTAAGGCAAAAAATAGCAAAATGTATATAGAAAAATGATAATTCCACATAATAGAGGTAGGGGGTGCAAATCGAAAGTTTGAGGGGGGGGGGGGGGGGGTTGTAAATCGAAAATTGAAAGTTTGTCCCCACGAAGGGTCGTTGCGCCTCTGGGGGGTGACACCATTTAGTGCCGCACCGGGTGACACCCGACCTCGCTACGCCACTGCTCTGAGTCATTATCCAATCTCCGAATGTTTTCTATTTTATCGAAGTTAAAGTGGGGTTACAAATCTTCTTACGTTCTGCTCTACTTGACAGTTCATTATAGCCCACATAATTTGTATACCCCCTCTCCATAAAAAAATCTCTCGTTTTGAACCGAGTCAACGCCCAACGAACTGTCGAGATTAACATGCATCGATAAGCTTTGTGTAAGCGTTTTGTCAGGTTGAGATTTTATATCCCAGCCTAAAATATCTCTCCAACATCTAGGGTCTGGGGGATGTTAAAAATAGAGATCTGAATGTGTTTTTTTGTGTGCATACATGCAGTGTTTCTTCCAGACTATTTTCTCCGGGGGGGCACTTGAAATCTTCGGGGGGGGGGGGGGGCGGTAAACTTTCTTCGGGGGGGCGGACACTGTTAAAAGTATATATTTTCTATATAAAATATATAAATTTCATTTCGTTCGGGGGGGCGGTAAAAAATTTTCGGGGGGGCTTAGCCCCCCCGAAGAGATGCCTGGAAGAAACTCTGCATACATGGTTAGTAAAGCCTATAGAAAGGCCTACATTACCATGCCTTTGTTTGTAATGAATAGTGGATATTGTTTCATTCAGACAGTTTTGATGGTGTGTTTTTTTTTATTCTTTTCTACTAGTAAAGTTGCCTTTTCAACCTGATCGTCCATGGGGCAAGTGAAGTAGAGTTCATGAAGGGAGACTGTGGTCAGCACTATGCCCAGCTGCCTTTACTTTCCCTGACGTGAGTTGGGTACCCTGGATTCGAACTCGTAACTTTCGGGTTAACAGTCGTAAGCTCTACAATTCGACTACTCTGTCTCAATTCTTGTTCACAACACCTTGTTATGTATAAGATAGGTATTAGCATAAGTGTAGTATATCGGATTGTACGGGATAGAAAAGGATTGTGGGAGAACACATACCGTTAAAACATGATTTAGCGCACTTAAATATAATCTTGTAACATTGGAGGGGGGCTGTATGCATAAAAAGGAATTGAGGCATAGACGTGTGTCGTTGATGTGTGTTTTTGGGGGTTGGGGGTGTGGGTCGTAGGGTTGGCGGCAATTAGATCGTAAATAAGGGGAGCTATATTAAATGCGATTTCGTAACAGCATACTAAATTAGCCGCTGATTATATAAATGTTTGCACAGAAAATGTCCATTGCATAAGATAGAGCATTTCTTTTCTATGAAATTAGACGGGTTTCCACCAGGTTTTTACATCCTCCCACAGTGCAATACACATGTAATTTGGACACGAGAGACACCTAGGTTAGGGGACGACCTAAAACATCGATATAAGGATCTGAACTCAATAGTTTTGGGTTGGAGTTTTCCATTTCAACGATACTTTTCACCTCACCGAAAGCAACACACACATATAATTCTACAAAGAAACATAATTAAAATAAACCGGGGAAGGGGGTGAATCTCCCCTAAACATTCTCGAATATTCTTATATAACACAGACTTACATACGAGCACATAGAGATGTTCGGACAGAATTAAAAAGCCCAGTTTTTCCTATTCGATTACGCATAGAACGATGAGATTTTTATAACTCTGCATTTATTATTTTTAACCAATTAAAAAAAAAGTCCTCTAAACTCTCTATATGATGAAGTAATGATGTGTAAAAGGTGAAAACTGTCAAAATTTGTGTGCACGATTACAATATACTCTGTATACGAGAAAGTAATAATAAACTTAAGCGTTTAGACCCCAGTTACTGCGATTCATGTTGATCATCACTCTACCACAAAAATAGCATACATTTTAACTTGTGTTTACATTTGTTTAATGCCAGCATCGTTAGAGTAAACTCAAAAACGTTTTTAAAATATATCTAATAACTAAACCTAAACATAACTGAATGGTATAAATTATCATGCAACATAAATACAGATATTTCAATAGCACACTGGCGTCGAAAACTAGTTAGACGAGTTTGATTGAAACGCAAAACATTTTTATCATTTACGGTCTGGTAAACTAAAAGTGTCACAGATATTGGAATAGCATGGATACGTCATTTTGTCTTACATTTATATACGGACAGCTGTAGAGTAGAAGCGAACCTAGAGTTGTGAAAGTGTATACCTAGGTTCCTTTGAGGACTTTAAAAAGTACGAGCTGATTTTCATCTTCTTATAAAAGCAGGTATGTTAAAACATATTAGATCTGTAACTCTATTGCATGTTTCGTATGATTGTATTCTGGTATATGATTGACAAATTAAAACAAAAATATTATGTAATGTTTTATACGCAGATCTTGAACTTACATTGGAAGGAAAGGCATTATAAATTAAAATTATAGTGAATTTAGATACTGTGATTAAAATATGTAATTGGTGTTATAATGATTAAAAATATACAAATAATTATATTTTTGACAATAGCTACACAAACACTGCTTGCTGTCATCAGAGGCGTAGCGACCCCTCCCGGCGCCCGGGGCGAACTTTCAGTTTGGCGCCCCTATATATATATATATATATATATATATATATATATATATATATATATATATATATATATATATATATATATGTGTGTGTGTGTGTGTGTGTGTGTGTGTGTGCGACAGTCCGGAAAGAAATTAATAATTACGCTGTATGATTGTCGTTCCCTAAAACTTTACTCGTCGCCAATTAAATTCCCCTTAAGATGCATTATCCTTTAAAACAAGATGATTAGTAATGTCCGAAAAAAATAAAAATTGTAGCGGTGCTAATTCGTTTAGGACAGTCTTTTTATGTTTTATCTTTGGAACAGTCTCTGTTATGATATAGTACAGGGGTCTCCAAACTTTTCAGACCGGGGGCCGCATTGACTATCAAATATCAGTTCGGGGGCCAGAGTTTCTTCAAGGCATATCTTCGGTTTTATGGAGCCCCCCCCCCCCCAACAAAAAAAGTCCACCGCCCCGCCCTCCCCCCCCACTAAAACATATAGTCCATATAGAAATATATACACATTTCAAGTGCCGCCCCCCCCCCCCCAATCTGAAAAAAACACTGTCGAGGGCCGACAACACACTCGAGGTCAAAGTTTGCTCTCAAATTATTCTTCATGTATTCTACATCTATGGTTGAGCCCATGTGACCTTATTAAATTCGCCATCTTCACCACAGGATTCAGTACATTGCTAATGTCCATATATATCTTTATTTTTCTCATTCACTTGTCCAACCAAGCATTTCTTTATGCTACTAATGTACTTTTCCTCATCATCAGTCAACTGAGGTTAGTCCAGTCCAAGTTATAATCAGCAAATGTTTTCTTAAACTCATTAAATATATCCTCTCCGGTAACAGTGCCATACATATTATGTAGGGAAGCCAGCTCTTGTGTTATGTTCATATCTTCATCCACACCCCTAATGAACACAAGCAGTTGAGCTGTCCATCGACTTATCCATTGCAATTAAAAAATAGTGAAACGTGCTTGCATTTTTCGCTATTTGAGTCACGATGTTTTCACCCATGTCTGCAACAAGGTATGCAAGGGTATTTGCACCTAAAGCTGCATTTTCATATTGTTTTGAATTTTATGGGCAAAGTTCCTCAGCCACCTCTAACAGACATTTTTTCCGTGGACAAAAAGATCTCCGCGGGCCGGATGAGAGGACCTTGCGGGCCGCATCCGGCCCGCGGGCCGTAGTTTGGAGACCCCTGATATAGTACATAGTTGGATTATAAGTTTGTTAGATTAAGGTCATACAATTGACATACAATAGCAAAAGCATTGTTCACATTGGAAAGCTATATGGGTATTTTATTGACTGGTAGATTGTATAAGGAAACAAGCTTGAGGAAACAAACTGAAGTCTTGGATTTATCAGATGTGCGCTGCCTTCTCGCACACAGTCAATAACTAATTGTACTGGATGAAGAAGCTGTAACAACCGGTTTAATGATAATAGCTGACACCCATGACGTTCAGGAGAGGCTGGATTATTAGGGTTCGATCTTCTTAAAAATCAAGTGAGTTGACGAAGTGTTGCCTACGCCTATGTTCCTTATAAAGCCGAAATGAATAAAAAGAAGAAAATCAAAAGAGTTTAGAACAGTGGGTTGCATAGAACCCAAGAGGTTCGGTAATTCAGGGCATCCGCGGAGGTCAAGACACACAGCCGACTCATATGATTCACGATCGGATTTTGTCAGTGTGGACGATAGAACTATTAAGAAGGGTTCGGTCATTGCGCATATGAAACTGGTGGGGTTCTGAGTGATATCGGTTTTTTATTCCTTAATCCGATGTGAATTTTTCCGATTTTAGTCTTCGAAAAAGCGCAGCTTAAAACTGCAGCTTAAAATGAGCTTTTAAATTTTTTTTTCTACCCCTTTTGGCGCCCCCCTAGGGTCGGCGCCCGGGGCGGCCGCCCTCCCCGCCCTCCCCTAGCTACGCCTCTAGTTGTCATACTGGAAAAATAAAACGAAGTGCCTACTCGGAATAAGATTTTTCGGCAAAAGATAGTTCTGCGCATGCGCAGTGACCTATGGCTAGGGTTAGGGCTAGAATGAGGGTTAGGGGTAGGATTAGGGATAGGGTTAGGGATAGGATTAGGGCTAGGGTTAGGGATGGGATTAGGGCTAGGGTTAGGGTTAGGGATAGGATTAGCGGGATAGGGTTAAGGATAGGATTAGGGTTGGTATTAGGGTTCTGCGGTTGTAAACACACGCATGCGCAGTACCATCGAAAACATCGCCGCTAAGTCGTAATTTCTCTCCATTGCGCATGCGTATCGCATGCGTATCTTATTCCGACTAGAATCGGCCAAAATAAAACTAGAAAAAAAAAATTAAAAAAAAAAATACAGCAATAGCAATCTGGTACGTTTACAGACTTGAAACTGAACTCCAACTCGAGACTTTCAAGTTAGCAGTTGTATGCTCTACTATTTTACCACACCTTTCTAGTTAGCTAACGCATAAGAATTTATAAACGTATGGGCATATTTTATTTATAAATCGTTAGATTATTTATTATTAATATGATGACTGTTAGGTCAGAATTCCACAAGCACCTATTCACTAGATAATTACAGGGTACACAGTAGGGATGGACAGTAGGTGACACGTTCAAAGGAGACTGACCGCTCTGACAGGACAATAGTAGTCTTTATACTGACCAGTAGCCAGGGTTGTTAGCGCCAGGGGGGATCATTTTGGAGTAATAGCTAATAAGGCCTACAAGTTGCCTCACTTGTCTCTTAGTTTTTGGGATGGCAATGTTTAGAATTTTATCTATTTTACTTCTCTGAGTTTAACTTAAGTTAAAATGTGTTATCTAGAATTTCGCAAAACATATATATATATATATATATATATATATATATATAGGCCTATATATATATATATATATATATATATTTCAAGTATTGTGCCCATTTGCTGTTTGAAAGTTATTGTTTTACCGCTTTTTCTGCGTATATTTTGCTGATTTTCGTGCACGATTACAATACTTTCTTTATATTCTGTACATTTAAAAGTAAAGCCTAAATTTTGTTTAGTATAGCCTTTCTAAACATATAAGAGGATTTTATGATTAAAAATAAAATCTTGGGCGCTCATGATGAAAACTCAACAAGGGTCTTATATTATCTTTGGAACATACACCTATCAATGATCTTCCTGTAATAGGGGATATATTTTCCAATAGTTAGAACCCAGGCTTTTATTTTAGTCATACACGCATATAGCGTTATTAAGGTTACACCAATTTAAATATTTTCAGTGAATTTTTTCTATGCGTGATATTTACTTTCTCGTATACAGATTATATAGGAAGTATTGTAATTGTGCACACAAATCACATGAAATGTATGACAGTTTTCATCGTTTTACACCTCGGTACTTCATCGGAGTATAAAGTACTTATCTTAATTGGGCAAAGATTATAAATGCAGATTTGCCAAAATTTCGGCGCTATAGTCGGAAAAATCGGTTCTTGCAATTCTGTCTGTATGTCTGTGTGTGTGGGTGTATGTATGTCTGTGAACACTATAATTTGAGTTACAGCTAAGTTGATAAAATTTCATAAATATGAATTATATCAAATTTGTCGTTTTTTTTTAACTTTTCAGCGATTTCCGATAACCGGGAGTGGAATTTATTCTACTTTTAGTTTATCGAACCCAATAACTTGAGTACTGTTTTAGAGAGATAAACGAAATTTCACATATAAATAAAAGAACGAACGCTCTGTTCAAGGGAGATCACTCCCGCTGTATTTTGTTGTGATTTTTTATTGTATAACAAGAAAAAAATTAGAACACAATTTGTCTGGTGCTGATAGAAAATAGACCGTAAGGTTGAAATAAAAGTAGAGTAGGGATAAATCTCCTACAAGAGCATCAGTATGTGATTACATGTATCCTAGGTATGTGTACACTTAGCGTTAGACATGTATCGCTTTAGGGTTTGCTAGCCAGAGTATCATATCTTCTGTAAATGCTACCCCACTTCCTACACTCTTGATACTTGCATAACCTTTGTATAACATCGGTTCGCTTGAGTGGCTCACTGATGTAGAAAGCTTGATGTATACATGAATTAGGCCCGCTGCTTTAAAGCAAGCTACACAACTCCCAACCACCCCACTTCATAATTAGAATCAAGTGAAGCATATCATAAGGGGTGAAAAAAACAACTTATTTCAAATTACTCTTTAGAGTTGTTGAACTACGGAGTTTTTTTTTTATATAACTTCATTCTTCTATCGTAGTCATTGAGCTAGATGAAAGATATTTATATTACTAAAAAATCGTAAAGGGAAGGCAATTTTTTATCGGAGTTTGAATGCTACTACAACATTAACACTATTATGTTACTCTAAAAAAGATTTTTACGCTAAAAAAATTTTCAGATTTTTTTTAATGATCAATATTCAGCAAAACTTTCTCTAAATAAATTACAGTCAAACACTTAAAATGTACATGGATGTCAAAGTTTAAAGCGATTTAATAGATTGTAAAAGACAAACATTTTAAAGTTTAGAATTTTTTCCAGAAAATAATAACGAAACTTGTATGCGAACAGAACCCGATTCAGCAGTGAAAAAAAAGTCTAGTTATTAAGCACATAACTGTCCAAGGTTATGTCCCGTTTCTTAGATGAAGATTGTTGAATATAATAGTACGAGCCGACCCGCAGCGTATCATACGCCGCTATTTAGTTGTTTTATTTTCTACTTTTCAGTAATTCATAATTTGTAAATTCGACAGTACCAATGCTGCCACTGAAAATATTTGCTTTAAAACACTAACCCCCCCCCCCTTTCCCCTAACCCCGACCCTACACCCCCTCCCCCCCCCCCCCCCGTGAAAGCAGCCTCCTCTTAGTTATTTCTTAGTTACCTCCTGTAAGTTTAAAATCGAACTAAATTATCTGCCCCTAATAGAAACCCGGCTGTACGGCTCTACGATTTGTAAACATTTAGCTTTGTAAAAATTTAGAGTGAACAACGCTCACCAGACAATATTGGGGTGGGGTGGGAATGGTAGTGATAGTGATAGAGAGAAAGAGAGGGGACTGCAAGGAGGCGCTTGCAGCTTGTTTTCTAACTGATCCCAGAAGAGAATTATATATATAGATAGTAAGCAGGACGTGTAATGGTTAAGAATGGACCATCATATTTAAAGAAAGTTTTTTTTTCTTTCCCTACAGACATTCTGCTTTAAGATTGATACCCACCGACATGACGTCCCCAAGTTTAAATCTAATCCTGGACGTTTTACTGCTTGTCTGCGTGTGCTTTGAGCATGGTATATCCATTTTTTTTATTTGTTCGCTAGATAAAAAATAAAATAATTAGAGTCATGTGCACATCAGTGCTGTGTTGATGTCGTGTCGGCTGAAGGCAGAAATCCGAAATCGAGACTTTCGGGTTAGATATAACGAAGTTTATTTGAAAAAGTTACATAATATGATTTCCTAAAACAGTGAATATGATTTGATGTATAGATATAGTTTATTAAAATGTATCGTAGTAATACATGAATAACTTAGCTTATTTAAAAAAAAATCGAATAAATAATATCCAATCTAGTGAACGAAAGGAGAGTTAAATTTACTGTGTTTATTGAACAAAATTTTATTTATTCCTAAACATCAAATGTATGCTACGGATAGATCAACCATGATGATGTTTTTCTACACGGACATTTACAGTATCAAATTTATGTTACAACATTTATTTAAAAATATAAATGACTTTTAGCAAGTTAAACTAAATGTTCACATTTTACAAGCTACAGTTCTCATTGCTATAAAATAGAAATATACATTTACCCCGTTGTTTTTACCTTAAACATTTCACTTTGCCAGCTCTCAGCCTGAGATCACGATGTGAACATTTTGCCCATTACTCAAAGAAAGGCCGCACCTGTTCCTGTAGACCTGGATACGTGATCAGCAAAAGGGATCCTTCAAGATGTCTTGGTAAATCTAAAGTAACATAAAAATAAATGTGGATGTGTGTGTTGACCTGTAATTATTACTTATAATATTTAATATTGATCTTTGTAAATTTCATATATATATCTGAACACGTAGTCCTAAATTAAAAAAAAAAAACATTTTCAATTAATCCTATGTATTTTAAAAAGTGTTATAATAAGCTGCATTAATTATTAAGAAAATAATACCAACTCTCAATATCTTATTAAAGCACATACCTATATTAACATTTTAACATGTTTAAATGTTTTATCAAGACATTAACGAATGCAACAGCCGTCGCCACGATCCCCCATGTGAGCAGATTTGTATCAACACCCCCGGCAGCTACTCTTGCTCTTGTGAATCTGGATACACCATAAGCAAAACAAACCAAAACGAGTGTCGAGGTAAGTTCATCTAATAATCAAAATTAAGATGCCAAATATAGCATAGAGCCAGAGGCGTAGCGACCCTACCTGGCGCCCGGGGACAAACTTTCGATTTGCACCCCCCCCCTCGAACTTTTCGTTTGCACCCCCATCCCCCCTCCAAACTTTCAATTTTTTTTCCAACCCATTTTGGCACCTTCCCCCTAATGTCGGCGCCCGGGGACATATGTCAACTCGACCCCCCTCCTCCTCACTACGCCTCTGCATAGAACATCATTTAGGAAATATCTGCTTAATGTACATGTTAGAAAACATAAAATGATGTTTTTGAGGAATAAATTAAATGCTACAGTATTTTAAATTTAAAAACAAATATCTTTATTTTGAAATTTTATAAAATTTTCAGACATCAACGAATGTAAAAAACACTCACCGTGTGAACAGTTGTGTACCAACACAATTGGAGGCTACTCGTGTTCATGTAAATCTGGATACGCCATCAGTGAAACAAATCCAAACAGATGCTCAGGTTAGATGTATATGACACTAGTAGCTAAACTTTTAAAATTATAATTTAAAAAAATGTAATATTGTCAATTACTATAGTTTCAGCATGAACATGTGTATCTTTATACTTAAAATATTGTATAAACTTAAACTTTATTAGTTTTTGTACTTATTTATGTGTGTATATCTGTCAATACCTTGAAATAAGAATATCTACAATACGAGCAGTATTTCAAATATACATTTTGGGATATTTAAAACTTTATAAATAGGGGCGAGTGGTGAGAATCCGGACAAAGATTTACCCCTAAACATAAATATATTACCTTTTATCGATCTAGAATAAGCTTAAAGTTTCCCATATACGCTATTGTTCATTGTTAGGCATATTCGTTAAGACTCTGGGTAGGAAATGTAGAAGTATTTTTAAAAAAAAATATGAATATCATCTCAACATGTGTGCTACTATGAACATGGACACAGTACAATTATTTATACGTGTCAACTTTAAGACTTGCTATCCCTTTCTATCGAGCCTCATCTGTACGGAGGATCGATCTCAACTCCTTTCGGTTTAGCAACCATTAGCTTTACCGACTCGACCACGCCGAAATTACAATAATAATCTATCTATATATATAATTCTCTTTTTGGAGACGTTAGAAAACAAGCTGTAAGCGCGCTCCTTACCACCCCACTCCTACATGGTCTGGTGAGCTGTGGTCCACGCTAAATGTTTACAATCGTAGAGCCGGGTTTAGTGACGGCTATTAGGGGCAGATAATTTAGTTTGAAACGATTTTAAACTTAGGGGAGGTAGCTAAGAGGAGGCTGCTTTCTTCACGTGGTGGGGGGGGGGGGGTTAGGGGAGGGGGAGGATATCATCCTTAACGACTTACTGATAGTGTTTTAAAGCAAATATTTTCAGTGACAGCATTGGTACTGTCGAATTCACAAATTATGAATTACTGAAAAGTAGAAAATAAAACAACTAAATAGCGGCGTTAGCGGCGTATGATACGCCGCGTGTCGGCTCGTATATATAATTCTCTTCATGGAGACCATAGAAAACACCACGCAGCTCAGCCACCACCCTCATCCCCACCTGTCATGTGAGCTGTGGTTCACCCCGAATGTTTACAATAGTAGAGCCGATTCAAATACGTGACGGCTATTAGGGGCAGATAATTTAGTTTTTAAGTAATTTGAAACTAAGGGGAGATAAGTTCTGCTTGATATTTTCATTGTCGTCTGTAAACGGCTGATTTCACTAGGCGGGGTGGGGGGGGGGGGTGGTAGGCAGGGGGTGTGGGGTAGTGTCGAATTCACAAATTATGAATTGTTGATAAGTAGAAAATAAAACAACTAGATAGAGGCGTATGCTACGTCGCGGGTCAGCTCGTGTATAATAATGGAACGGAGTGGTTTAGTAGTAGTGAGCAAGACTTCTAACCCGAAAGTCTCAAATTCGAGCCCGGTTTCAAGTCAGTGGAACGTCTTTGAGTCCATCCAGCTGTGATGGGTATCTAACACAAATAAGAGAAAGTAAAAGCGGCTGGCATAGTGCTGACATCCATTAATTTGCCGAGTGTCAAGATACATATAAACTCTACTTCATCTGCCCAATAGATGGCTTTAGTATTTAATTAATATAAATATGTTTTTAAAATCAGGAATGTTGTCTAATGCATTGATTCTGAGAAATATAAGATGCAAGCTCTCGTTTTGATCTATTCAGCTGCATTATATTTTTACTATTTATAGATTAACGTTTAGTTCAAACCCTAAACTAATGTTGACACATTTCTATCAGACATCAACGAATGTGCCAGAACATCTGACCCTGTGTGTGAACAAATCTGCACTAACAAACCTGGAGGCTTTAGATGTTCCTGTAGAGAAGGTTACAAGATAAACGCTACAGACCCCACATCATGTGTTGGTCAGTTTTTTTTTTCTTTTTACTGTATCATTGCATAATCAGCGATATATCTGTAGTGCACGGTATAAAATAAACTCTTGTTTTATTTACTTTTAATTTTTGTCTTTTAATTGCACATACTTTTATTAAGCAAACAAAAGTAGGCTATATGTTCTAAACAGATATCATATAAACGTAATATATTGAATTCAAAGCTTTTAAGTAAAACATGGTACAATTAAAACACTTATCTAACACGAGTCTTTTTGCTCACAAACCTGCAATAAGCATTCATTATTTTAACGATATGGTATGCTAAAATATAACAAGATCTAGTCAGAGGCGAAGCGAGGGGGGGGGGGGAGGGTGGGGGTGCGGACCGCAACGGGTGACACCATTTAGGGGGGGGGTGACACCAAGGCAAAAAAAATAGTAAAATATATAGAAAAAACAACTTGCAATTCGAAAGTTTGAGGGGGGGGGGGGAGGGTGCAAATCGAAAATTTGTAAGTTTGTCCCCGGGAAGGGTCGCTATGCCTCTGGGGGGTGATACCATTTAGTGCCGCACCGGGTGACACCCGACCTCGCTACGCCACTAGATCTAGTTGTTTTTCATAAAGATTAGACGTAGTTGTATATTCCTGTTTTTCTTAGTTCCCGGTCATAAACTGCAATCTTACAGCCACATTTCTTTACAAAAATTAACTGAGCATAGGAGATGATACATAGTTTCAAACAATGAGAAACATTTTAGGCGCTCAACTTGATTCACATGGCATGTTAGGGAGTGGTGCGAGTGGTGATTGTACGGGGGGAGGGGGGCTAAAAATTTTGCATGTAAAGGGGACAGGGATTGACAACGGTACAATCGTGTCCTTTCTCATCAAAACAACTATGTGGGCAGAGAAACTGTCGTCGATGGGTTTTTCTGGAACCATTCTGTAAAGTTCGCAATGTCACTAAGCCATTAATGTAGTATACTACGCTTTTGATGAACGGGCTTAAAGTTTGTTTTGTTTTCTTAGACGTTGATGAATGCAGCGGCCAAACAGAAAGCCCATGTCATCATACGTGTACAAACACTATTGGAAGCTACTCGTGCTCATGTGATCCGGGTTATAGTGTTTCTGAAACAGATACCTCTACCTGTACAGGTAATCATACTTAATATGTATATATATATATATATATATATATATATATATATATATATATATATATATATATATATATATAGATATATATATATGTGTGTGTGTGTGTGTTTGTGTAGACTAAGTACGGATTGCTCATCTTTATCCAATAACCTGTGAAATAAAAAATAAAATTAATATAGTATTTTAAATATTATTCTTAGTTCATCGCTTTATTAACTTTCATGTCATCTAATATAAAAGAAAAACCGTTAATTAATACATAAACATTGAGCATATAACAGGAAACGTAATAATTATGTTGTCTCAATTTCATGCTCTATTAACCTAATATTACATATATACCATTGTGAATAGAATTTACTAGTCGACATTAATTTTATTTCTTTTTTCCAGCACAGTGTAATGCCTACTCATCTAAAACCTCTAAAATTTACAAGAATTTAACAAACAAGGTATAACACTTAAAATATAGTAATAATGTCAATTATATGATAACTTTAAAAAAAATTCAAATTATCTAAAAGATAGTTCCTTAATATAGAGACAATATTAAACAAAAGCTTTATTTTTAAATACATACAAATATACACATTTCGTTTAAATACTGAATACAAAATAAAGGAATATTATTTTTCTGTGTGACAGTTTTATAAAGTAGGCTATTTTGTCTAAATCGCATTTTTTTCGATTTATACTGCCAATGAAGTATCAAATTGTCACAAAGTAAGGGATACTTACTGCCTACTAAAAATAGAAGTAATTATCACGATTTGATTTTCTTACTACATTTTGATTTTTAAAACTGTCAACATTTTTATAATTATAGCTAGAATTAATTATGTTTTAAATTGTCGAGTATATTAGTATTATCATTGCTGTTAATAGTAAGTTTAGTGTCAACTTACAAAAAAATAATAAAGCAACATTGTCAGATTGGTTTTTATCCTATGATTTTGGATTTATTTTGATAAATTAGAGCAAAAAAACCCACGAAAGTTGGATTATAATAAGGTGTGTAATGTTTTCCCTAAAATTAAATATTGCGTTAAATTACCGGGGTTTTACATATACTGTTAACGGCAGAGGTATAGCAAGGGGGGGGGGGGGCGGGGGGGGGGGGGTTATATGGGTGGGAAAAACAACTTGAAAGTTTGAGGGGGGGGGGGGGGTGCAAATCAATAGTTTGAGGGGGTGGGTGCAAATCGAACGTTTGAGGGGGGTTGCAAATCGAAAGTTTGTCCGGGCGCCGGGAAGGGTCGCTACGCCTCTGGTTAACGGTAAACTTGTTTTTAAACTTAATTTACATCAAAGTCAGCATTTTTAAAAATAAAGCAATCGTTTTTGTTTCTATCTGTTTAATTAAATAAAATCGTGTATTAAATTTCACATATTAAATATGCTGCTAAAATATATGATCTAACGCAACCTTTAACTTTGTTTCAAACAACAGGCTTGTTTCGAAATGTGTGCAGCGAATCCATCTTGTTATTCTTACATCTACAAAGTTGGGACAAGTTGCGAACTAAAGCTGGTGACGGGGGATGTTGTTGATACGGAAAACTCAGATTTGGAAGTTAATCCGTACATCAGGTGCCAAAACGTATCAGGTGAATTTTTTTTAAAAAAAGTTTATCTTAAAGTGTCCCCAATTGCATTATCTTTAATGTACAGGTTTTTATATGTGTTGGAAATATTATTGAAATACATTGTTATAAAAAATAATAATATAATATGTAAGACTTTTTTTTTTACATTAATCCTATTACACACATCATGTTTTGTTTGGTAATATCAGTTTTTATTCGCTTTCAAGTTACCATTCATGAAAAGCACAGCTATTTCAGCCAAAATGCTAAATGAACGTATTATTTTGACCGTTTAATATAATACATTGATATTTTAATGGGTTTTAAATTTTCGATAAAAGTTCTAAACTTTGCTTGCTAAAATTCTGATTCTAAAAATTAGTGACGTGATTTCGTCCTCTCAATTAACTTTTTACACAAATTTCAGACTAAATTATAATTTATATTAACATAGGTAAACACTAGCACTTATAAAACACACTGTTTACACCCAAGGTATTTCTTGCATGGTTAGCGTACACATTTGTGATTGATAATACTGTGTGTGATAATTACATATATATATATATATATATATATATATATATATATATATATATATATATATATATATATATATATATATATATATATATCGTCACAAATCTTTTAATCAGGTGACTGCTCAGCATATTCGTCTATTCGCCTAGCAATCCTACCCTACAATACTCATAAGGTAAAGATTTGACTTTTGAAAAAAAAAATAGAAATGATACTGTATAAACTGTGTTTTTAATATTAGGTTGTTTCACTATATATTTAATCCGGAAAATTGTAACAGTTTTCTTGATACAAGACTAGTGCATCGTTTCTAATATTTTGAAAAAGAATTATTTAATTAAACGTATCTTAATTGTTTTGATTGTTAACTTTGAACTATATGTGTACGTATAATCAATTATGTATTAATACCGTATACAGGACTGTTTCGACTCTTGCATGGTTACCCCGCTATGTGTTGGATATGAATATTCCAAAAAATCAAACAGTTGCAATCACTACATCTTAGATGGAACAGTGACGGACATAAACACGGACAAGTCGACATCAAGCTTTGTTCGATGCTCAATGCTTAATGCTTGATTTAGCATGTAAAAGTTATCCTTGTATAAACATATATATATATATATATATATATATATATATATATATATATATATATATATACATATATATATATTCATGGTATCAGTTAAATCAGTGGTTTTTATAGTTACCGTTGCATGTACACATTAGAATAGTAATGGATTCATTATTATACGTTTCAAGTGGGAAAATACTTTTCTTAAATATATAGCATATTTCTCTTTTTTAAAAAAAATTTTTAATAGATCAAAACATTTTTAAATCTCCACAATAATATATTTATATATTTTTTTAAACAAAACACTATTTCACTTTAAAGTAAATTTTTTTTGTGTGTAAAAATGCTTTTTGTTTTTCAAAATACTGTACACGATTAATTAATATGATAAAATCATTTTATAGCTCTTCTTCATCTTATATAAAACTTATTTTTTAAAAAAATATCTAATGGTTTTTTCTCGTTTTTTTTATCTATTCTTATAAAATAAAACGTTTTAGTACATTCGCTGCTTTTCTTATATTTAAAAATGTATATGTGTAGTGTTGTTATAATTTCACTTTTTAACTGTTTTTAAACGTCAGAAGTAACATAGAAATTTTAAAAAAAGCAAGTAGACAAAAATAAAATAACGAAAAACTCTGTAAAGAGGCGAGAAATGCACCCCAAAAGGCAACTTGAAAGAATTCAAAAATAAATAAACCGGGAGTGATCTCCCCTCAACTTTCTCGAATTTTCTTCTACGTGGGAATGCAACTCGGAATATAGACATGATTTTTAATTACTTAAACTTTTAAAAATAGAATCTCGTAGAAAAAAAGAATTGCGCACTAAGCGATCGCCAAAACAAAATATGCATAATAGTGCGGAATATTATTAGTACTTTATAAATTTACATGCGTTTTTTGAGAAATGGGAAATAGCGTAGATTACTACTACCGGTCAACGGAAATTACTCAAAATTTGATAGAAGGTAGAAGATTAGATCTTTTACTTACATGTGAAATTTCATTTATCTATCTGAAATAGTACTCAAGTTATAGGCTTTTAAAAAATTCAAAACCGCTTACTGCTATGAACAGTGGTGTACATAGATGCTATAACTTTAGAATCAAGTTCTTTATCAGGGTCCTTGTAAGTTTATCCCATTTTGCAGCAAGTGCTGAGATAGAGATTTGACATAATCTTCAAATAGTTGCCGCTACAAATCACAAGAGTTTCCTTGAATATTGTTTTAACTACTTACATCATAATTATGATTACTGTTGTTTCACGATTTTGCGATTGTATTAACTTCAGGCTGTATTTGTCCTGAATTTTACACCCCCTGTTTAAAATTTTGCAATCATAAATTTCAGGTAATAATAAACAAATACAAAACAGACGTTTTTTTCGGAATACATATCACAACCCAAAGCCTAACCCGTTTAGCATCGAATAAATGCAGCTCCTTCTTGCTCTACTGTTTCTGCGTGCGACAAAATCTTATGCAAACATTGACCTTCTAGCTTATAGGTGTATCCCCAACAGGTAGATTCCATCGTGCATGATGTATAGCATGCCTGTGTGAGAGGTTAAGAAAGACATTAAAGGATGGATGACATATTGTTGGTGCAAAGACATCAAAGGGATGGATGACATAATGATTGGTGAAAAACGTAGTTTGGAAAATAACTGTTTACGCTAATAGGCTAGTATTAAGCGAAAGTTCTGAAGTGTATGATTGTGCAAAGACCGCTGTACGTTTTATTAATTAAGGAATACTATGAAGACATACTTTAAAGCATGCTCTTTATTTCTGAGTCATTAACAAAGACAGTATTGTAATATATTGTATTTTTTAATTAATTGAGACGTATAAAGAACAAGAAGGATGACAGCCTAAGAATTGGCCCTATCCCTTTCCAACCTACCCCAACCCATCATAGCCTAGCTCCCAAACCCCAGTCACTCCTTATTAGCTCAATGCAACTGATATCTGTATGTAGGCTACATTTACTACTGAATAATAAATATACATTACACAGATAAAATGCTTATTTTGGTTTATAATCCGATGTTTGTAATATATTTGTATAACTAAGCTAACAAGAAAAACAATCAGTTTTGTTTAAAAGCAGTAGAGTTTAATAATTACCTTGTGACTGATGTCGTGTGTGTAGATTAACGTGTATCTGCCGTAGGGCAAACGTTCATCTAGATAAAATATATCAGATACTATTTTATTAAAACATTTTTTTTTTACAAATATAGTGATGTATACACAAATCTAAGCAAACATAAATACACACACAGAGGTAAAGTGGCGTAGCGAGGTCGGGTGTCACCCGTTGCTGCACTTAATGGTGTCATCCCCTAGAGGCGTAGCGGCCCTTCCCGGTGACAAACTTTCAACTTTCGATTTGCACCCCCCCCCCCCTCAAACTTTCGATTTGCACCTCTTAAAAAACTATTTAACACTCGAATTAATCACTTAATTAAGTGGAATTATCATTTTTCTCTATATACTTTGCTATGTTTTGCCTTGGTGTCACCCCCCTAAATGGTGTCACCCGGTGCGGTCCTCACCCCCCCCCCTTCGTTACGCCACTGCAGAGGTATACTAGCAAACTGATGCATATAGAAAAATACATTTTCTAAACTAAACTTTCTTTATAAACTATGAAAGATGTGGCCAGCGGTGTCATTAGGTCTGGTGTCACCCTATGCGGTAAATAAGGTTGTCACCCTATGCGGTAATTCAGGGTGTCACCCTATGCGGTAATTCAGGGTGTCACCCTATGCGGTAAATAAGGTTGTCACCCTATGCCGTAACTCAGGGTGTCACCCTATTCGGTAATTAAGGGTGTCACCCTATGCGGTAAATCAGGGTGTCACAAACATTTTGTACTTTCGGTTGGGTGTTACCCTTCTTATTATTATTCTATTATTTCAACTACATAAATCATTGTTTTGTCATTTTATGTTATAACATCTTTAAAATTGGTGTCGCGTCCGCTCCACTGGATCTAAAACTATACGGACATGTCTATTTATTATGAAAGCTGTTTTTTTTTCTCACAGGGTAAAACTATTAACTTTGGTCAGGTATCAAAAAAAATATGTGTTGCGTTCCAATTTAATTTCGAACAATACAATTTTAATGGCTAATAATTATTAAAGCACAAGCAAATAAAATGCAAATTAAATGTTTTCTTCGTATAATTTCGTTTTCCTAATTAAGAGATCGAAATATGTTTCTTGTACGCTAATTAAACGAGCAAAATTTCATCACATTCCAAAACGAATTAAGTTCGCCTATATGCATGTATGCGCAGCTCCATTTGGAGACTTATTAAGAGTGAATATCTAACAGGTTGTGAATTTTGGAAATTATCAGGGATGGCGCTACCTATAAGACAAGCTATTCGGTCGCCTAGGGGTGGGGGGGGGGTCTCCCTAGGAGGGCGCAAAAGGTTTAATCGCTTTTATAAAGGTATATGATGTATTTCAGCAACTAGGACAAACTATCACTTTTGCACCCCCACCCAAAAATGAGGTTTATATAGGCCTATATTTATTCGCGATAGTGAAAATGCAAACTCACCTCCCTAATTTGGAAAGGTCGGTCGCTTTTTACCAGTCACATTGCCTTTTTAATTTGGTGTCCCATAAGTGATGTTTAAAACGATTCAATAAGTTCGTTATTTACATTTCGAGCATTTCAAACGGTTATCTAATTTGAATAGGGCTTGTAAGTCTCGCTTTCTCTGACTTTGAATTAGAATTATGTTCTGGTGTATAGAGTTTTGTAATGACGGGGTTTTCAAAGTATTGTACTTGTTTGGTAAGTTTTGATGAATCGTTTAGATTTGGGAGTAACGACGGAAGGCTGTTGCTGAAATAGATTCGTAGGTTTAAAGTATCGAAGTGTTTAAGTGTCATAATTTTTATTCGGCTGTTTTGTAGATGAAGGTCTAGTGGAATCTGATTGGTAATAAAGAAATGAGAATGCAGGTGATGAAGTATCGTAGTTCTTGAATTCGGGAGTATTGATTCTTAACTGTTAAAGTGTAGTAGTAGGTTCAGTGAAATCGTTATTGATTTAGAGCAGGGGTCTCCAAACTACGGCACGCGGGCCGGATGCGGCCCGCGAGGTCCTCCCATCTGGCCCGCGGAGATCATTTTGTCAACGAAAAAAAAAAACCGTGTGTTGGTGATGGCTGAGGAACTTTGCCCAGAAAAATCAAAGACATGCCTGGAAGAAACTGACCCTCGAACTGAAATTTGATAGGTAATGCGGCCCTCGGACTGAAAAGTTTGGAGACCCCTGATTTAGAGTATCGTTTGTAGAACTTCGTGAAGTTAAACGAGGTTGTGTCGTAGTCCTGGAGCATCTGGTATAATTATGTTTAGATATCGAAATTTGATATGTGTTGTGAATGTAGTAGAGTATATCGAGTAGTCAAGTAAGTAAGACAATTTCAATTTCGGACGGAACACACTACTAAGAAAGGGAGGCGTTCTCTGGTTAAAAAATGTTTTTTTTTTTAAATTTATATTACCACTCTTAAAGCATTAATATATAATATTAGGATGAAATTTATAGCTAACCGTAATTTTTTTTATTCAAACTATATTTTTTTTATATTTAAAATCATTAATTCTAGAAATGTCTTAAAGGTGTACCCGTGTTTGATTTTTTGAAAATAAATTTTTAAAATACATACTAAAGAATCTACAAATCAGTGTATGTCCTCAATGTTGAATAGAAGTATAATATAGTAAAGCTAATGTTTTTGGACTTTCAAGCAAAACCTACAGTTAAGTACTCAATAGGTTAAATATATTGTTTCTGCAAGTTTATATAGTAAATATAAAAGTTTTGTTATAAATTTTACGTATTGAAATTTAGAGCGTTTTGTTGTATTTTTCAAGCATGTCTTAGTTACCCTTTGTTAATTAAGCTGTTCTTGAAAAAGTTGTTTCCCTTGAATAAAATTTTGGTTTTTGGATTTTCAAATGGGAGACAATTTGTTGCTTAACTTTACATTCATTTCAAATTCCTGCACCGTAGGTTGACCGCTTACATATATAAATACATTTTTAAGCTGATATTTGCTGTTGTAAAAATTATATAGAGCTTAAGCTCTAAACAATAACGGAGTCTGGAACCCTCACAGTGAAACTCATACTAGATTTATAGCGGAGTCTGGTAGTGGAACTCTCACAGAGAAACTTATACTAGAGTTATAGTGGAGTCTGGTAGTGGAACCCTCACAGAGAAACTTATACTAGAGTTATAGTGGAGTCTGAAACCTTCACAGAGAAACTCATACTAGATTTATAGCGGAGTCTGGTAGTGGAACTCTCACAGAGAAACTTATACTAGAGTTATAGTGGAGTCTGGTAGTGGAACCCTCACAGAGAAACTTATACTAGAGTTATAGTGGAGTCTGGAACCCTCACAGAGAAACTTATACTAGAGTTATAGTGGAGTCTGGTAGTGGAACCCTCACAGAGAAACTTATACTAGAGTTATAGTGGAGTCTGGAACCCTCACAGAGAAACTTATACTAGAGTTATAGTGGAGTCTGAAACCTTCACAGAGAAACTTATACTAGAGTTATAGTGGAGTCTGGTAGTGGAACCCTCACAGAGAAACTTATACTAGAGTTATAGTGGAGTCTGGTAGTGGAACCCTCACAGAGAAACTTATACTAGAGTTATAGTGGAGTCTGGAACCCTCACAGAGAAACTTATACTAGAGTTATAGTGGAGTCTGAAACCTTCACAGAGAAACTTATACTAGAGTTATAGTGGAGTCTGGTAGTGGAACCCTCACAGAGAAACTTATACTAGAGTTATAGTGGAGTCTGGTAGTGGAACCCTCACAGAGAAACTTATACTAGAGTTATAACGGAGTCTGGAACCCTCACAGAGAAACTAATACGACTTCATAATGGAGCTCGAGAGCAATCCTCTCACACAACCCCTAACATACATGTATAGTCGCTAAGTAGAGGAAAACTCTTGATAAAACTAAAATCCATTGTGTATTTATCAACTTACGTGTTGTGTTCTTACAGCAGACAAAACTATCTACAGTTGAATCTATGTCAGTATTGATGACATCCCCAATGACATAACCGTGTTGACATCGGTTGTTGTAAGGATTGAAGACGTAGGTATTGCAGAGAAGATTCGCCGCACACGATTGTAGGCAAGCCTGAAGTTGACATTAAAGTCAATTGAACATGGGAGCAAGACTAGAGTCCTACTACTGTTAACACTGGAGCAGGACTATAACCATATTACTGTCAACTGTCTTTTACGTTACCCACCTCTCTGAAATGAACCACCCCTCCCCGTCATTTACAACGAATCCCCCCCCCCCCCAACCAATACATCAATATTTGGGCACCACTCCATTTCGATTGCAAAGAGGAACTTATATATATATATATATATATATATATATATATATATATATATATATATATATATATATATATATATATATATATATATATATATATAATTAATTACAACTTTAAATATATCCATTATGGATAGGGTTATGTTGTTCTGGAAGTAATACAGTCTTCTACACTTTGCCTTTCAGCCTGAATTTTTATCATTCCTCACATAATCTCTACTGCAACTTATTCCTGGGTAATCTATACCATGTCTGGTTTCTGGTTTATCTTGAGATGGGAGATTACCACTGAAGGGGATCATTGATGCAGGGATTATCACCACGAGTCAATACACCTATCAATTCACTATCAAGTTGTATCACATAGTAATAAAATAATAGTATAATTTAAAATTACCTTTTTAGTAAAGTCATCATATTCCTCAAAGTTTACATCAGGATAAGCGGAGCAGATTGCTTAAAAGTTTAATTATAATAAAGACAATTACTTGTTAACATACATTCAGTGCATTTAACGATGTGCACGGTGTTTTTGGTATGATGTTATTACTATATACACTAAAAATATAAATATACATTTATATTTATGCTTTTTATAAATATATGAAATACATTGCTTGATTATACCTAGTTAAACATTTTAGTATTACATGATTTACATACCATTAGCACACGTAATACAAATATAAAATAAAACTGTATATAGCAATTGTACATCAGAAGACCCCATTTACCTGAAAAACATTTTTTTTTTCAAACCGTAATCACCCGTATTGTACAATGTAAAGACAATTAATTACAATATGATACAGACAGAGATAGAATGGTAATATGTTTTGAAATTCCTACAAAAATTGATGTCTATAAAAAGTACATAAAGAAACTGAACTATTATGTTAACATTAAAACAATTAACGATAATTACCATATGTACGAAGAATCGCTAGTAATAATGCAAATTCTTATTTTTTTAAAAACTTTAATTTGTAAAAAAAAATGCATTCAGCGAATTAGTGTTTTTTTTAATAAACAATTCTATTATTCAAAAGAATACCTATTATACTAACCTCAGAAAACGTTTCTCGAGAATCGCAATGTCGTTCACTTTCATTAGTTTTCAATATAAATATAATAGATTGACGACAGAAGCCTGTGGTTGTATATAACACGTTTAATGGGTCTAACTACATCACGATGGTAACACACAGAGAGGACGGAAGAGGACGGAAGGAAGTACACAAGGGACATCACTCAAGATAACAATATTATAAATATAACTAATACAGAAGAGTGAGTTCCCTTGACCTCACAATTATTTCAATCTATTACATCCCTTTACCCTTAGAACACAATAACACATCTCTCAATAGAACAATTGATAGTATCCTAAAATCACCAATTATATTGTAACATGAACACTATGGTAGATTACATCCTTACAAACAATGCACAATATGCTACAACATAATCAAAATACAAAACAATAATGTCAAAGTCCTTTTGACCTTTAAAATCATAGGTCTAACTTATTTGGGACTTTGATTGTCCTGCTTGACCTTCTCAGTGGCTTCTGATTTGGTGACTCAAGATTCTGACCATCTGGATTCTCTATCTCAGGAGGTCTAGGATTTAAATCATTAACTCCAGAATTTACATTTTCTGACTCTAGACAACTTGGTTCACTCATATCAACAGAACTTGGTTGTGGAACAAACTGAGTTGGTGTGAACTGATCAGACTTGGTGGGATTGACAGATTCACACTTATTATCTGCACAAGTTATTTTTAACTTTATAAGGCACAGGTCCTGTACATTGAACAATTTGACCTGGTATCCATTTTTCCTTTCTCCCATAGTTTCTTAGATACACATTCTCATTAACACCAAATTCTCTTTCAATGAATGTTTTGTCATGATTTAATGGAACTATTTTTGAATTGGCATCTGAAAGTATTATGCTATTATTCAGATCCTTAATTGACATAGATTTCTTTGATTGATCAATTTTCTCAGGTAATCTGATAGTGCTTTCCTGGTAACCAAACATACTGTTTATGAGTAATATTCTGGACCATATCACTTTGCAACTGTGATCCAGTATTTGAAGTGGGTGTATTAAATGGCAAAAATCTTTTTCTTTTCTTTTGATGTTACCCTTTTAGTTTCTGTAAGTGCTAATGATGTTAGCAAAGTTGTTTGATGATCACATTCCTTCTTACTAATGTATTTTCTTTAAAACATTTGAAATTGCCATATCACCATAATCATTTATTAAGTTACAAATACTTTGTTTAGGCAATTCTGACTGATAATGGACTGCATCTTCTCCATCTTTTATATTATCTTCACAAAGGTTTTTATTTCTTATTTAATATGGCCTTAAGTCATCATTCACAGACTCTTCAGGCCAACCATTCATACAGTACTCATATATTTTTATTAAGCACTCATCTTTTTGTGTTTCTCTTTTAATATCATTCACATTTATATTGGAGTTATCCATGATAGTGAAGAGAACAAATACATCTTCTGGTACATAGCTCAGGCTTTGGTTTTTTAAAGGTAATCTACTAAGACTATCTGCACTATTCTCAGATCCAGGTTTGTATCTCAATTCATAATTGTATGCAGTTAGTGTGATAGCCCATCTTTGAATCCTTGGTGAGGCATGCTCAGGTAGGGTTTTGTTTTCTCCAAATAAACCTAGCAATGGTTTATGATCTGTAAAGATGGTGAACTTCCTACCAAACAGAAACTTATGAAATTTCTTAACACCAAAAATGATGCCTAAGCCTTCCCTATCTAACTGAGAATAATTTTTCTCAGCCTGATTCAAAGATCTACTGGCAAAAGCAATGGGTCTGTCACCCTTCTCATCCATGTGGGACAAGACTGCTCCTACACCATCTGGTGAAGCATCACATGTTAATACAAGTCTTTTCCCTGGGTCATAGTGAGTTAGTAAGGTGTCAGCAGACAAAGCCTCTTTTGCTGTATTAAAAGCAGTATCTTGTTGTTTACCCCAGTGCCAAGTTGCATTTTTCTGTAGCAGCTTGTACAGTGGTGATAGTTTACCAGACAGATTTCCTATGAACTTTGCATAGTAATTTATCAAGCCCAAAAAAGCTCTTAGTTGTTGGGTATTTTCAGGTTTGGGTGCTTCTTTAATGGCTTTTGTTTTCTCAGGTTGAGGTCTGATGCCTTGTTTGCTCAATATATAACCCAGAAAACTAATTTCTGTCAGCATGAATTGACATTTATCTTTGTTTATCTTTAAACCTTTTTCACCAACAATTTTCAATACTTTATCAAGTGTTTGAAGATGTTCAGTGTCATTCTTACCAGTTATGTACACATTGTCAAAGTACACACAAACATTTGGAATGTCCTTAAAAATACTGTCCATGACAGCTTGGTAAATTCCAGGGCTAGATGATATGCCAAAACATAGTCTTTCATATTGGTAGAGTCCTTTATGTGTGTTTATTGTCGTATAGACTTTTGAATCTGGATGCAGTTCTAGTTGAGTGTAAGCATGACTAAAGTCTAATTCAGTGAATTTGTCTCCTCCTGCCAAATTCAAAGAAATTTCCTCAATGTTAGGTATAGGGTACCTATTTAGCTCTATTTGCTTATTCAGTGTAATTTTGTAATCTCCACAAATTCTTATAGAACCATCCTTCTTTAACACTGGCACAATGGGTGTCGCCCAATCGGAATAGTCTACCTTCTTTATAATGCCATTAGATTCCAATCTACTTAGCTCATTTTCAATTTTATTCCTCATTGCATAAGGTGGAACTCTAGCTTTGCAGTATCTTGGATTTGTATCTTTAATGCTTAACTTCACTGTTCTATCATTTAGTAAACCTGAATTACCAAAAACACATTTATTTTCAGATATAACTTTATCTAGTGAAGTAAGACTAGATTCTTTTACATTCTTCAATGAACAAATACTCTCCCAATTTAACTTAAGATCACTTAACCAGTTCCTACCTAGTAATGGCGGTCCATTTCCTTCAACCACAAGAAGAGGAAGTTTAACACTTTGACCATTATAACTTACATGAACCATACACTCTCCTATTACCGGAACATTGTCACCAGTGTATGTTGTTAGACACTTGTGACACGGCTGTAGAGACACTGATCCTGCTGTGACAGCGTCAAAATCTTTCTTTGTTATGACTGTTAGTGATGCTCCAGTGTCAAGTTGGAAGCTGATGCTCTTACCGTTGATATAAACTGGTACATTGATGGGAGCATGACTTATTGATTTAACAGAGAACAGGCTGAAATCCGGCTGCGAATCAGTTTGAGCATTTTCACAGGTAGAGTGGTTCATTGGTTGGGTTAGGTAGTCTTGGTGAGAGTTAACATAGTGCTGCTTTTGGTTGCGGTACTGTCTTGACTGGCTAGATTTAGCAACAGACGAAGACTTTGCAAAGCAGGCCTTAGCAATGTGACCTTGCTCACTGCACTTATAACAAGTTGCAGACTTGAACTTGCACCGATGAGATGCATGGGGACCTTTGCATCGATGACATTTTTGATAATTATTACTAGATTTAGATCTAGGATTTGAACGAGCAGGCTGTTTAGCATAAGTTGGAATGCTCTGATGGGGTTGATGTTTATTGACTAACCTGCTGTTTACTGCATGGATCTCTGAAGGTGCTAAAGATCTCGCCGCATCTGATGACTGCTGGAATGACATTGCAAGTTGTATTGCTTTTTCCAATTTTAGATCTGACTCGAGCAGCAACTTTCTTTGAATATCAGGGCTGTTTACACCTGTCACAAACTTTTCACATAGTCTGTCAGACAGCGTTTCTCCAAATTCACAGAATCTACTTAAATGACGTAAAGCAGCAACATATTCTGATATTGACTCGTTTGGTTGACGAGTCCTACTGTCAAATCTAGCTCTACATAAAAACTTTGATGGGGTAGGCGCATGGTGGTCTGTTAGCAATTTGCTCAGCTCGTTAAAGCTCTTGGTAGTTAGACTAGCTGGTGCGCATAAGTCTTTTAGTAGCCTAAATTGTTGAGGCCCTATGACTGTTAACAAAACAGCTCTCTTTTTGGCTTCTATCGTCACGTCGTTAGCTTCTAGGTAAAAGCTTAACCTCTCTAGGTAATCTTGAATGATTTCATCATTCGCATCAAATTCTTTTATTTGGCCATACAGCGCCATAATTCTAGAAATAATTAGCTAATAAGCTCTAGCAAACCTCTTTTTTGCGTAAGTAGGTGCTCTTTCTAGTAGATGTTTATCCTTCGTCGCCAGTTATAATAGATTGACGACAGAAGCCTGTGGTTGTATATAACACGTTTAATGGGTCTAACTACATCACGATGGTAACACACAGAGAGGACGGAAGAGGACGGAAGGAAGTACACAAGGGACATCACTCAAGATAACAATATTATAAATATAACTAATACAGAAGAGTGAGTTCCCTTGACCTCACAATTATTTCAATCTATTACAATAAATGTGTGTGCAAATGAAAATATATTGATCAGTATTTTGTATTTAAACATGCAGACAGCTAATCTAATGCCAATCCACATGCTGTATTTTATCGCCTTTGTACACTATTTTTATCACCTGTACTTGAGTTTTTCCACTTGAAGATTCAATAGACCGTAATCATTGGATTCTGTATCAAGCAGCCAACACTTTCTCAAGTGTGTAGTTCTAATTACTTTACCCATTCCAGATTATGTAAGGCTATTCTGTAACTTTTGTGTAATCTCTAGTTTCAAATTATAATGTCGGCTTGACAACATTGGAGTAGTAAGAGCATAGTGCTGCGTTAGATTAAAAAAATAGAGCTATCGAGTGTCTAGTATTACGGTCTTAATTGTTGTATTTCGAGATAATTAAATATGTATTGCATTCGATAAGAATAGAATAATATTGTCAGGGGTGGAACTACAGTGCCGCCAGACTCCGCAATGCGGGGGGGGGGGGGGGGGCACGCCATTTAGGGGCCCACGGCCGACCATGAAAAATTGTTATAGTTAAAAAAAAATTCTTGCATTTTTGACTTGATGTTTGTTTTGCAAAAAAAGATTACCGTAGCTGCGGTTGGATTATCTTTATTCTATAGACACCACCCCAAGCTCATTTTTCCTTTGTTTTTAAACCACTGTGAGTCCTCTTTCTCCTAAAATCAAACTTATCAAAGATAAGCAAACGTTCAAACCACTTCCATGACTTATTTCCATTTTTTAAATAGTCAAATAGTGATGCTTATAAGCTCCTTTTAATAGATTTGTACTAAACAAATTAAAAAGCAATTAATTCTCTTTATTATTATTAGCTTATAAATTACTTACTAAAGAATGACTCTGTATAAAAAGGAAATGTATTTAAAATTAATAATAAAAATTAAAAAAAACTTAAAAATAAACATGACACGAGACACCATTATTTACAGAAAGCTATCATGTTTTATATTCTTTTGACCGATCAGAGGTTAGAGGTCATACGGAAGAGATAACATACAACTGTTTTTCACAAAACAGACTAATGCACTTACACACATGACATGCTGTTGTAGTTTGTTTTAATTATAAAAAAAAAACCACGTATTTCTCAAACCACAAACAGGCCAGCAATGAGTATCCTATGTTCGTATTTTGTATATATATATATATATATATATATATATATATATATATATATATATATATATATATATATATAGGCCTATGAATGTTGTCAAGATGACAGCATGATACAAATATTTACTATCAAATTAGATAAACATATAATAGTTAGTTCTGGTGTGTAGATGTGTGTAGAGGTGCTTACAGACAAGTACATTTAACACGTGGTTTAAACGTGGATGTGTATACAAACACCTTAATCAAGGGTTAACAAATGATATTAGTGACAAGATGTTCAGAAAGAGGTACATTATTTCAGTGGTCAAGAGTAGTATACACGTTTACCAACGCGTATAACAATCAGTGGCGTAGCTAGGAGGGGAGGGGGGGGGGCGGACGTCGCGATAATTTAAACCAAGGGGCGCCAAAAAAAGCAGAAAAATTAATTAAAATGCTCTTTTTAGGCTGAATCATCGAATTATCTATATATATAATTCTCTTCTTGGAGACGCTAGAAAACAAGCTGTAAGTGCGCTCCCTTAAGCGCGCTCCCTACCACCCCAGCGCTACATGGTCTGGTGAGCTGTGATTCACGCTAAATGTTTACAATCGTAGAGCCGTGTTTAGTGACGGCTATTAGGGGCAGATAATTTAGTTTAAAACGACTTTAAACTAAGGGGAGATAAACTAAGAGGAAGCTGCTTTCACGGGGGGGGGGTGTAGGGTAGGGGTTGGGGGAAAGGAGGGTGGGGTTAGTATCGTTCTTAACGACCTACTGATAGTGTTTTAAAGCAAATATTTTCAGTGGCAGTGTTGGTACTGTCGAATTCACAAATTATGAATTACTGAAAAGTAGAAAATAAAACAACTAAATAGCGGCATATGATACGCCGCTGGTCGGCTCGTACACAATAAACGACTATGCGGTTTTACACACTGATTACACGCTGATTTATTTTCTATATCAATTTTGAGAAACTGAAACTGTTACGGAATAGTAAATGATGGTATGAAGTGCCATAAATCTTTCAACGGGGGGGGGGGGAGGCTTTTACACAGAGATGTGTAACTATATTAAGAAATAAGGGGGGGGTGGGATTTGAAAAAGGAATACTCCGCCTGGGCGCCGGAATAGGTCGCTACGCCTCTGGTAAAAAACTCAATGATTGATAAGCAATGACACGAATGCATGTGTTCACTGAACACACTACTATCTTACGAGGTTTCATTATACCTGATACAACATAATTATTCAAAGCATTTCTCTTTTTTACAAGCTTTTATTTAACTCACTTCCTCTGTCGTCAGTCGTCAGTCGTCAGTCTAGACGGAAACGCAGGAGTGAAAATTCGGAAACTTCTACTTCACCGATACGATTCACACTTGGCACGTGGGTCAAGACATGAAGACAATGCAATCTGAATCTAAATTTGACTTAATTGGATGCCTAATTAACTTTTTATGAATTAATAAAAATTTGGACCGAATTAGTAGGCATGTCTAGCCAACCACACCACACGCGTCATCACCTTCAATAGCTTCAATGGCTGCGTTCAAAAACCATTGCGCGCCTACTGAACGTGATGTTCAGTAGGCGCGCAATGGTTTTTAGTCATGTAACTCTATTGTAAATAAAACATGTAAAGTACTGAAAAAAAGTCATAAAAAACGTTTTAATAACAAGCTTTTATGTAATGATGCACTAAAAAGTAAAAAATAAATTATAGACTACTATTTAAATAACTATAAAGAAAAGCGTGGGTGTCTTCCTTAACATTAGTAAAGGTATCCAATAGATACTAAAGTGACCCACGCTTTTCTTTATAGTTATTTAAATAATAGTCTATAATTTATTTTTTACTTTTTAGTGCATCATTACATAAAAGCTTGTTATTAAAACGTTTTTTATGAATTTTTTTACAAATGCTGCGTACTAGTTCCCTTCTTTTAAGACAATTACTGACGTAGGTTGCATTGCAGCATGAAGCGGAAAAAGTAAGTTTTGATCAAATCAATACAAGACTTTACACATGTTTAACTTTTGTCATATACTTAAGCAGATTTTGCTAGACGCTTCTATGAACAACAGACACTCGAGTTCTAACACTTATCATTTGTTTGATTTAAGCGTGTGGCTACTGTGACAGGAAAACTGCATTGAAGTTTACTGTAACATGTCTTTAACGCACCGAGGGACCCTCTTGATATGCCGAGAGCAAGTGTCATCAACATAACTTATATAAATACCTCGGGGAATGCCAGCATAAAAATTCGCCTACTGTCAATAGTAAATAGGCTGTAAATGTCTGTATATTATTAAGATACTATGGTGAATCATAGAAGCATTACACGAGAAGTAAATAAATAGAACTAGAACTAGAACTAGAACTAGAACTAGAACTAGAACTAGAACTAGAACTAGAACTAGAACTAGAACTAGAACTAGAACTAGAACTAGAACTAGAACTAGAACTAGAACTAGAACTAGAACTAGAACTAGAACTAGAACTAGAACTAGAACTAGAACTAGAACTAGAACTAGAACTAGAACTAGAACTAGAACTAGAACTAGAACTAGAACTAGAACTAGAACTAGAACTAGAACTAGAACTAGAACTGGAACTGGAACTGGAACTAGAACTAGAACTAGAACTAGAACTAGAACTAGAACTAGAACTAGAATTTGAACAAGAACAAGAACAAGAACAAGAACAAGAACAAGAACTAGAACTAGAACTAGAACTAGAACTAGAACTAGAACTAGAACTAGAACTAGAACTAGAACTAGAACTAGAACTAGAACTAGAACTAGAACTAGAACTAGAACTAGAACTAGAACTAGAACTAGAACTAGAACTAGAACTAGAACTAGAACTAGAACTAGAACTAGAACTAGAACTAGAACTAGAACTAGAACTAGAACTAGAACTAGAACTAGAACTAGAACTAGAACTAGAACTAGAACTAGAACTAGAACTAGAACTAGAACTAGAACTAGAACTAGAACTAGAACTAGAACTAGAACTAGAACTAGAACTAGAACTAGAACTAGAACTAGAACTAGAACTAGAACTAGAACTAGAACTAGAACTAGAACTAGAACTAGAACTAGAACTAGAACTAGAACTAGAACTAGAACTAGAACTAGAACTAGAACTAGAACTAGAACTAGAACTAGAACTAGAACTAGAACTAGAACTAGAACTTTGGGAGTGTCACAACAAGGTGTCGCACCGAATAACATCCAACCTAGAGACACTACTGCAGCATTGAACATTTGCACGAAAGATTTCGATAGAAAATACCTGGGCATTAAGGTGAGAAGGGCCAGGTGTCGCCCATGTACCAGACTCCTCTCTCTTCACACCGCATTTTGCCTCAGGAGCTGCCAATGTAAGTCTAGAGTTGGTAATGGAGCCTAAGTGTCTTTATTCCTATTTGAATTCGGTTTTTTCTCTCCCAGATCGGATGCAGTTCAAGCTAATGTATTAATATACTTTTGGGAAATACAGAATAGTTTTACATTAAATATTTTGGAAGGGGAACTTTATTTTACATATCCTATTAAAGCCAACATACAACTAAACTTTTATATATATAAATATCTTCTTGGACGGACCATGCGGGACACCACCACCTCGTCAGCTCAACAGACCATATCGCTACCACATCCACCTCCACCAGTCTGGTGAGCTGTTTACAATCGTAGTGCCGGGTCGAATTAGTGACGGCTATTAGGGGCAGATAATTTAGTTTTTAAACGATTTATATCTAAGGGGAGGTTATAGCAAGTTCTGATTGATCTTTTCATTGTCGTTTGTAAACTTTCGTCACGGACGGCTGCTTTCACGTTGGCGGGGGAAGGGGTGGGGAGGGTGGAAGAGGATTGGAAAGTCAGGGTGACTATAGTTGTCCTTCACTATCTATTTATAGTGTTTTAAAGCAACAAAATTTCAGTCGCAGCATTGGTGGTGTCAAATTCACAAATTATGAATTACTGAAAAAAAATTCATAAAAAACGTTTTAATAACAAGCTTTTATGTAATGATGCACTAAAAAGTAGAAAATAAATTATAGACTACTATTTAAATAACTATAAAGAAAAGCGTGGGTCACTTTAGTATCTATTGGATACCTTTACTAATGTTAAGGAAGACACCCACGCTTTTCTTTATAGTTATTTAAATAGTAGTCTATAATTTATTTTCTACTTTTTAGTGCATCATTACATAAAAGCTTGTTATTAAAACGTTTTTATGAATTTTTTTTCAGTACTTTACATGTTTTATCTACAATAGAGTTACATGACTAAAAACCATTGCGCGCCTACTGAATATCACGTTCAGTAGGCGCGCAATGGTTTTTGAACGCAGCCATTACGTGGTCGTGATGGCGCAGCTATTGATGACGCGTGTGGTGTGGTTGGCTAGACATGCCTACTAATTCGGTCCAAATTTTAATTAATTCATAAAAAATCAATTAGGCATCCAATTAAGTCAAAGTTAGTTTCAGATTGCATTGTCTTCATGTCTTGACCCACGTGCCAACTGTGAATCGTGTCGGTCAAGTAGAACTGTCCGAATTTTCACTCCTGCGTTTCCGTCTAGACTGACGACAGACTGACGAGGAAGTGAGTTAAATAAAAGCTTGTAAAAAAAAATTCATAAAAAACGTTTTAATAACAAGCTTTTATGTAATGATGCACTAAAAAGTAGAAAATAAATTATAGACTACTATTTAAATAACTATAAAGAAAAGCGTGGGTCACTTTAGTATCTATTGGATACCTTTACTAATGTTAAGGAAGACACCCACGCTTTTCTTTATAGTTATTTAAATAGTAGTCTATAATTTATTTTCTACTTTTTAGTGCATCATTACATAAAAGCTTGTTATTAAAACGTTTTTTATGAATTTTTTTTTTCAGTACTTTACATGTTTTATCTACAATAGAGTTACATGACTAAAAACCATTGCGCGCCTACTGAATATCACGTTCAGTAGGCGCGCAATGGTTTTTTAACGCAGCCATTACGTGGTCGTGATGGCGCAGCTATTGATGACGCGTGTGGTGTGGTTGGCTAGACATGCCTACTAATTCGGTCCAAATTTTAATTAATTCATAAAAAATCAATTAGGCATCTAATTAAGTCAAATTTAGTTTCAGATTGCATTGTCTTCATGTCTTGACCCACGTGCCAACTGTGAATCGTATCGGTCAAGTAGAACTGTCCGAATTTTCACTCCTGCGTTTCCATCTAGACAGACTGTCGACAGACTGACGACAGAGGAAGTGAGTTAAATAAAAGCTTGTAAAAATATGACATAAAACAACAAAATAGCGGCGTATGCTATGTCGAGGGTCAGCTCGTGTAACATAATAAATCGATTTCTAGATTATGAATGGTTTTGATGGATCGTAAAACAAATGTATACGCTACCTTTACATGCAGAAGAAATATAAAATCAGAACTTGTTGACATCTCAAATGTGTAGAGGGTTGTGTGTGGGTTGGGTATACAATCATTTGCGGTTAATTATTTATCAATTAGCCTATTCAACAAACAAAACGATAAGAATATTTTAGATGGTAAACATAAACCTGTTTCGCAAACTTGAATCCTTTTGTTCTAGACACTTAACTGGTTTCAATTCACTGAAATTTCATTTTATGCATGTTTCAAAGATGTATTTTTTGTAAATTTTACTTTGCTGTTCCCCGTTGATCATTCATGATGAACGTTTTGTATTGACCCGCTATTTCTTTAAAACGATTCACAGCTGCGGCTATACTTTATGTATGGTACACACAGTAATATCAAGCTATTGTTACACGTTAGTCTCATTGATTGCACACACGTGTACAAGCATTTGATTTCTTTCTATTAATTACTGATATTAATTAATTAAGAAGAAACGCTAGAAATGTTGGATACAAAATAGTTAATGTAAAGAGTTAAAGTATACACATTTTCTGGACTGAAAGGTGGGAGAGGGAATAAAAGAGAGAGAGTAAGGCAGTTATTATAGAGATGTACCGTGTGAATAGGATGTATCATGTAACTATATGTACTATATTGAGAGATTTAACCGAATATAAAATAAGTAAAATTCCCCTTCCGAACCTGACGGTCTATGGGGTAAGTGAAGTAAAGTTCACCCGTTTCTGTGATTTTGGCATATAGGGGATATTGTGTTTTAGCACTATGCCCAGCCGCCATTACTTTCCCTAACGCGAGTAAGGTACCAATCAGAGCCGGGTAGACTCAAGTACGGTCTACTGACTAGAGCCCGGACTGGAACTCGTGACATAGGGATTAGCAGTCTAGCTCTCTACCGCTCTTCGTCCCTCATAAAAATACCTATCGAACCTGACGTTCTATGGGGTAGATAATGTAATAAGCTTTAATGTGCTCAGCCGTTAACTCAGATAGTGATATAATTTGTATGTAGAACTTGATATCATGTAGACAGCCAGTTGTATTTTGGGGATCCCTGGATCTTGTCAATAATAGCTGACACAAATAATGCGAACACAAGAGGCGTATCTTTTTAATTATGTGTCCACTTCAACTGATTCCCCGTACTGAACTATACAATTTTACAGTAAAACTTCAATGTTACAGCTGTAGAGGCTGTTACATTGGTTACAATAGTAATGAATGTTGCTAGTTAAGAACCGTTTTTCAGTAAAACTTAAATGTTACAAATATAGACGCCGTTACAACTGTTACAATAGTAATGAATTCTGCTAGTTGAAAACCACCTGTTACCCAATCCCATGTGTCACAATTGACATAATTTATCGATTTAGTGGTGCGGATTGTTATTACATTTCAAACGTAAATTAATTTTCAAGATTTTTTTAAAATACATTTTTATAGCCTACTGTGTAGGCCTATAGCTCTGGAAAAATGTCTTTATTTCCAGTGTGTGAGTAAATGTACATTTGTAATAATTAAGTTAAAATATTTCAACAAAATTTTTAATATAATTTTAGTCTTTATTTTTAAATTTTTACGGTAGTTAATACGCTATACTTTTGATTCTTTATGGAATTTTCGCTTTTTGTTTTACAACCTTAATAAACCGGGAGTGATCTCACCTAAACTTTCTCGAATATTCTTATATAAAACAACAGGGGATGGGAACTCCATTTTAAATACTTAAAGTTTTTAAAATAGAATAAAATCTCAGAGAAAAAAGAATTGCACACCAGGTGAACGCCAAATGAAATGTGCAAAATAGTGCGCAATTTTATTAGTACTTTATAAATTTACATTCGTTTTTTTTTTGAGAAATCAAAAATAGCGTAAATTAGTACTTTCGGTCAACGGAAATTACTCAAAATTCGACAGAAGGTCGAGAATTAGATCTTTTACTTACATGTAAAATTTCATTTATCTATCTGAAATAGTACTCAAGTTATAGGCTTTTGAAAAATTCAAAGTAGAAAAAGTACCACTTCCGGTTATCGGAAATCGCTCAAAGTTGACAGGAATCCATGATTTTGATAAAATACTTATATATAAAATTTCATCAACCTAGCTCTAACGGTACTCAACTTATCGTGTTTACACACGCACAGACAGACACACACACACACAGACATACGGACAAGATTGCAAAATTATGTTTTTTCGTGTCAGCGAGGTGTAAAACGTCGAGATTACAAGACTTTCTCTATACTTTCTCTAGGGGTATGTGGACTCAGTACGAACTCAATCCCGGGATCTGAAATCTTCATTTTCCAGTTAGCAGTCGAACGCTCTACCATTCAACCACTGTTCCATATTAACACCTTGAACACATGTCTTCGAACATCAACTTATGAAGCTGTTATAGTCATTACAGATGTTTGTCCCATCTATGAAACATAATCACAGTATCTACATTTTTACTTTCTCGTATATACGAAGTATAGAGAAAGTCTTGTAATCGTGCAAAAAAAATCGAGATTTTTACAAATCTCGACGTTTTACACCTCACTGATACGGAAAAACATAATTTTGCAATCTTGTACGTATGTATGTGTGTCTGTGTGTGTGTCTGTGTGTGTGTCTGTGTGTGTGTAAACACGATAACTTGAGTAACATTACAGCTAGGTTGATGAAATTTCATATTTAAGTATTGTATCAAAATCGTAGATCCCTATCAACTTTTGAGCGATCTCCGATTACCGGAAGTGGTACTTTTTCTACTTTCAGATAGATAAATGAAATTTTACATATAAGTAAAAGATCTAATTCTCTACCTTCTTTCAAATTTTGAGTAATTTCCGTTGACCGGAAGTACTAATTTATGCTATTTCCGATTTCTCAAAAAACGCATGTAAATTTATAAAGTACTAATAATATTGCGCACTATTATGAACATCTTTATTTGGCGTTCAATTGTGCGCAATTCTTTTTTCTTCGAGATTTTATTCTATTTTAAAAACTTTTAGTATTTAAAATGGAGTTCCCATCCCCTGTTGTTCCTAATACGAATATTCGAGAAAGTTAAGGGCAGATCACTCCCGGTTTATTTTGTATAAAACTTTTCTTAAATATTGACTGAAGTTCAACCCTTGAGTTAACAATTATACTGTAGACTGATTTCCCAATAAACAGACATTACGGTATACTGTGAAAATTAATCAAACGTGGGTTTTGAAAACATGTAGGGGAATGTTCACATAAGCACTCATTGTTATTCGAACATTTATAAGGAAAGACATTCGACTATGTGTGAAAATCAGAATTTTATATAATACATGGGCAATGTATAAAATGCCGGAAATGTTCGTCATATTATGAAATGCCAATCAAAATTCATTCATTTCCTGGACAATCTATAGAATACCAACTAGCATACAGGCACCGTGTAATACGCTTACCCGTTAGAATATTCCGCGACGATTTTTTAGTGTCAAGGTTAGCAATAGTGTTAGCGTTAGCGTTAGGGTTAGCGTTAATGTTAGCGTTAGGGTTAGCATTAGTGTTAGTGTTAGGGTTATTGTTAGGGTTAGGGTTAGGGTTAGGGTTAGGGTTAGGGTTAGGGTTAGCGTTAGGGTTAGGGTTAGGGTTAGGGTTAGGGTTAGGTTAGCGTTAGCGTTAGCGTTAGCGTTACCGTTAGGGTTAGGGTTAGGGTTAGGTTTAGCGTTAGCGTTAGCGTTAGGGTTAGGGTTAGGGTTAGGGTTAGCGTTAGGGTTAGGGTTAGCGTTACCGTTAGCGTTAGGGTTACAAAGAAAATTAAACGCATTTGCTGTAACAATTAGCACTTATTACTCCGTTGCTCTACAAGTAAAGATTTATTTTTTTTCATTTTGTATTTTTTCTTTCATTTTTCTTTTTACTTTGTTACAAAATACTTTTTCTATCTGGGAAATTTACATTTCGCCTGAGCAGTTCTTGCCTCTCTCCTTATAATGCATAGGCATCGTATGTAAATAACAATGTCACATATCATACCTTTCCTGATTATACTCGTATGAAATACATTACCCAGGTATTTTCTCGAATACCTGGTTTTCATGCAATGCTGGTAACGTTTTCAACTCTGTTACATTAAGGACGAGCTAAATTTGCTCAGGATTTAAATACAAACGTACATATATATATATATATATATATATATATATATATATATATATATATATATATATATATATATATATATATATATATATATATATATTATATATATATATATGTATATATATATATATATATATATATATATATATATATATATATATATATATATATATATATATATATATTTATTTATTTGATTATTTATTTATTTATTTATTTATTATTACTTGTATCACGTCTGTCTTAAGCAGCTTTAAGATACACCCACGTCCCACGTTTATTGATTTGATGAAAACCCAATACAAACTATATTAATAACTGTTTAGAATTCGACGTTTGAAAAAAAAAACATCGAGGTAAAAGTTCTAAGAACATGGCATGGAGATTAGCCATTTCATAATACACTATCGAATGCATTTATTAACTAATTTAATTTTTAATATTTTGTTTATCATAAGCAATTGCTACTTTGTAATGCACAATTAAATATCTTGAATTTATTATTCGGTTTATCATAAGCAAACATATTTCTATTTATAGGTAGTGTGCACATCGTGTATTGTGAAATGTTGAATGATCGAATATAATTGACATGGCATGAGTCAAAGATCAACTGTAAGTAAACTTTTCCTTTCAGGGGTAACAATTCTTAGGGCAGATGAAGTAGAGTGCGTGTGTTTCTTGATCTAGGAAGTTAAGGTTATGCCGTTGTAAGCGCTTTGACCATCCGCCTTTCGTTTTCCTGAATTAAGTAACCATCAGAAAAGGAATGAAGTCGAACTCCCTATTACCCAATCATGCCATTACATAACAGCAAAAGCACTCATGCTTAAGATAAAATAGAACATGTCTTATCCTATTTTCTAAGTGAGTTAATTATGCTCCCCTTCAGAATATTTGAACGGATGGATACACCTATGCACTTTCAAAGAATCTTGTAATGTTTGCTTAAAAATGTTTTGATTGGATTTTGCTTAAAATGTTTGCTTAAAAATGTTAATGGATTAACTCGTAAAGGATAAAATAAGACACTCAACTACTTGCACCACTGGACGTTCTACACAACTCTTTGCGTGTACTTAGGTGAGAACAAATGTGTGTATAGAACACACATATGCATTAATCTATATGCCAATATGTTTATATATATATATATATATTATATATATATATATATATATATATATATATATATATATATATATATATATATATATATATATATATATATATATATATATATAAGCTGTAGGGTTGTGTTTTTTTGTGACATGTAATAATATGTACATATTAGTATCTTAAATTATATTTCAATAGTTCTAGCTATCTAGCTACACATTGATGCAAACATGACGACGCCAACAATATTTAGTGTGTTTCTACTTGGCTGCTTAACCTTTGCTCAGGGCACGTACATAAAACTAACATTTAGTCTTAAAATTAGTAATAAAAATTATTATCATTAACTTTCATTTTTATCTCTCGAATTTCATCAATGACATTTTTTATAATTAAATCATTTTCCTTGCGTCTACGTAGTAAAACTGTAAAATTAACATTCTTTATACAGTTTCGTTTCTGTTAATTTTATTGTTTACAGCAGTATTAGTAACAATGTTTCTGAATGTGATTGCTTTTCCCTCAATATTTTATATTGATGTGTTTTCTCAAATATCGGTATAATTGGCTAATCGCGTTAGTCTATAACTCTAAACAACACAACCACCTATCAGAGACGAAGCCAAGAAGAGAGACATTTTTAAAAAGTATTATTGAAGCATCTCTGTGGGATTTTTTTTCACGTGTTACAAAAATTTATTTAAAAAAAACCACCAATCAGCTCCAAGTTTCGATATGCTTTGCTTTAAATGTTAAACAAAACGACCTATCAGTTCTGCGTTTATTTTACAGGTCGCCACTGTCCGTGTAAGCATGGGTTTGCCTTCAATAAAAGTCATCCTTCAAAATTTCATGGTAAGTGTGACACGTTAGTGTGACATGTAAATGTGAAAAGTATGTGTGACATGTAAGTTAGCCATGTAAATGTGACATGTAAATGTGACATGTAAATGTGACATGTAAGGGTGGAATGTAAGTGTGGAATGTAAGTGTGGCATGCTAGGGGTGGCATATAGGTGTGACATGTACGTATGACATGTAAGTATGACATTAAGTATGTCATTGAAGGGTGACATGTTAGTGTGACATTTATATGTGACATTTAAATGTGACATGTAAGTGTGGAATGTAAGTGTGACATATAAGTGTGGCCTGTAAGTATGACATGTAACTGTGACACTTTGCGACAGATTGTTCGGTCACAGGGTAGTGAGTCATTTTGACACTGCAGTGTGACATTGTATAGAGTAAATGTGTGTCGAGTTCTTTGTAGTATGACATTATGTAGTGTAACTGAGCGTAAATTAACATAGCAGTATGACACTGTCTATTGTGTAGTAAGTATATGTCGTACTTAAGTCGATGGTGTGGCTGAATATGACAATGTGTACTCTGTCATATTATATAACACTCAGTAGTCAGAATATATGACATTTAATAGCGTGTATGACTATATGTTGTTTAACATAATGTAGAAAGACTATAACAGAATGAAATATGACTATATGTTGTATATAGGATTGTAGTCTTACCATATGTTGTACAACATGTCGTAGTATTTGTCTATTTGGTATAACATTGTTTTCTGACTATATCTTGCATTACTGAATGTTGTATGTGACTGTATGTTGTATAATAAGTGTAGTCTGATTATTTGTTGTATGTTTTATTATACAGTCTGTAGGCTGAAGTTTTAATAGCCTGCTATATCTCCCCTTTTCACTCTAATATTGAATAGCATATTTTTGATGCATTAATAATCTAAAAAACATTTATAAAAAACGTTTTAATAACAAGCTTTTATGTAATGATGCACTAAAAAGTAGAAAATAAATTATAGACTACTATTTAAATAACTATAAAGAAAAGCGTGGGTCACTTTAGTATCTATTGGATACCTTTACTAATGTTAAGGAAGACACCCACGCTTTTCTTCATAGTTATTTAAATAGTAGTCTATAATTTATTTTCTACTTTTTAGTGCATCATTACATAAAAGCTTGTGGATGTGTATGGTGGTTTGATCATCGACGCCACTCACATCTTAACAGGGGCTCAATGCGCCTTGTACGTAAGTGTTACAAAAGTAGTGTGATGGTAGTGGTTTAATCACACTTAGATGGTTTATTTAAGAAGCATTCTTTATTAGTTTATAAACTTACTTTCGTCTAATTAGGGTAAGTATTAGAATAAAGTAATATGTAAAATTATCTTATTCAATATTGTTTAAAGGCGTCTAACGAATACAACGTCAATGTGCTCTGGGTTATTTTTTATTTTAAAAAAATATACATGATACAAGTTATGTAAAATTATTGAACATATTATTTTTTTGAATTAACATATTCTACACTACAGAAGTCTATATTATATTATATTATTATATTAACAAAATAAAGTTACAATTTAAGTTGTTTTAAAGCATATTTTTAATAGTTGTATTGATTTTATGTATAATATTCCAATTTAATTTAACAAAACAAAAAACAAAGTCTTAATAATGTTCGTGGTGTAGTAATGAACGCAATATATTAACAATGTGACCATCTTGTTATTATTTTACCTAGCGAAAAGAGCAGCATCACAGCTGTTATTGAAGAGTATGACACGACTGTCGTGGAGGGAACAGAACAGAAATTTGTTGTCAACAAGCAAACCGGTGTTTTCACACATCCAGCATTTGATTACGTTGCTAAAAGTAAATATAGAACATTTCAATTGTTTACATACGATTGTACATAGTTAAATGTGTTAATATACTGATAAACACTGTTATTTACATAATCTTACTCACATTCTTGAACAGATTTTGAAAAAACAATACCCTATATTTAAAATTAATTATTACGTACCATCCCCATTAGTATTAATGGGATATGAATACAAAATCAGTAAAATAATATAAAGGGATAGTGTGGTAGAGCGTACAAATGCTACGCCAATCGTTGTTAGATCGAATACCTGTCTCGAGTCTACCCAGCTCAATAGGGTACCTGGCTTGCTTTAAGTAAAAAGGCGGAGGAGCATAGCGTTGTGCACAATATACCCTCATATGCCGAGGATATTGAAAAAGATGAAATCTACTTCATCTGCCACTTGTGCCTAAAAAGAAATAAACCGGGAGTGATCTCCCCTAAACTTTCTCGAATATTCTAATATAACACTACGTGGGATGTCAACTCGGAATATAGACATGATTTTTGTTTACTTAAACTTTTAATAATAGAATAAAATCTCGTAGAAAAAAGAATTGCGCACCAAGCGAACGCCAAAACAAAATGAGCATAATAGTGCGCAATATTATAAGTACTTTATAAATTTACATGCGTTTTTTGAGAAATCGGAAATAGCGTAAATTAGTACTTCCGGTCAACGGAAATTACTCAAAATTTGATAGAAGGTAGAGAATTAGATCTTTTACTTACATGTGAAATTTCATTTATCTATCTGAATTAGTACTCAAGTTATAGGCTTTTGAAAAATTCAAAGTAGAAAAAGTACCACTTCCGGTCATCGGAAATCGCTCAAAAGTTGATACGGATCTACGATTTTGATATAATACTTATATATGAAATTTCATCAACCTAGCTGTAACGGTACTCAAGTAATCGTGTTTACACACAGACACACAGACACACAGACACACACACAGACACACAGACATACGGACAAGATTGCAAAATTATGTTTTTCCGTATCAGTGAGATGTAAAACGTCGAGATTTGCAAAAATCTCTATTTTTTTTTTTGCACGATTACAAGACTTTCTCTATACTTCGTATATACGAGAAAGTAAAAAGGAAAAGATGATTATGATCCTTTCATAAGTCAAAGTCACACTAAAATGAGAATAGCTTCAAATGCCCCGTGGATCATCTGGTCAGAAAGCGTTCCTTATTTTAAAAACATAAGACTTTAAAACAGAGGCGTGGCGATTCTTCACGGGGTCCACGGGACAAACTTTCAATTTGCCCCCCCCCCCCCCGGGACAAACTTTCAATTTGGCGCCACCCCCACGCCCCCCATAATTGTGTTACATTTATAATGCAAAACTGCAGCTAAAATAGGCTTTTAATTTTTTTCAACCCTTTTTAGCGCCCCCTAGGGTCGGCGCCCGGGGACATATGTATCCCCGCCCTACCCCCCTCGCTACGCCTCTGCTTTAAATTAATATCAAAGACATCAAGAGTAACTAGTTAAAGCAATGTATATTTATTCCTCATTCTCTTTACAAGAATATCATACTCTACTACATTTTTCAGCTCATGATATTGCTGTGCTCACGCTGGATACACCAATCAACTTAACTAGGGCGTGTGCCAGACCTATTTGCTTGGATCCCACGTATCGAGTTGTGTCTGGTACAAGATGTCAAATAGCAGGCTGGGGAATTACGGATGGTGAGGTTTGGAGTCTGTGTTAAGTAGGATTTATGTTTTAACTGGCGTGGTTGTTTTGAATATTTATGTGTACCTAGCGAGGTTTGGAGTCTGTGTTTAGTAGGATTTATGTTTTAACTGGCGTGGTTGTTTTGAATATTTATGTGTACCTAGCGAGGTTTGGAGTCTGTGTTTAGTAGGATTTATGTTTTAACTGGCGTGGTTGTTTTGAATATTTATGTGTACCTAGCGAGGTTTGGAGTCTGTGTTTAGTAGGATTTATGTTTTAACTGGCGTGGTTGTTTTGAATATTTATGTGTACCTAGCGAGGTTTGGAGTCTGTGTTTAGTAGGATTTATGTTTTAACTGGCGTGGTTGTTTTGAATATTTATGTGTACCTAGCGAGGTTTTGAGTCTGTGTTTAGTAAGATTTATGTTTTAACTGGCAGGGGTGTTTTGAACATTTATTTGAACCTAGCGAGGTTTAGAGTCTGTGTTTAGTAGGATTTATGTTTTAAATAAGTCGTTGTACCTAGTAAGGTCCTTAGCAAATGAATTTTAGTTGATGTTTATAATGAAGGGTGGGTTTTTTTTGTTTTACCTAGCATTGATGCTTTAAATAAGCCTTTGTAATTAGCAACGATATCAATAATGACGATTTCTGTTTGTGGTTATAATGAAGAGTGGGATTTATGTATTAACTATTAGATATGTTTTAGATATTTCTTTGTAACTAGGAACGAACTTAGCTATATGACTTTTTAGTTAATGTTTATAATTGAGTGTGATTTATGATTTTTACGTAGAGGGAAATTATAAATATTATTTCTCTAACTAGTAGCTACTTAAATTACGCTCGCTTTAAACCAGAGCGGTTCGGATGCAGTAGAGTTCAACTGAATTTTTTACTTGAGAATTTAAAGGAATGATAAGTTCAGCACTATGCCTAGCAGCCTTCACTTTCCATAACGTGAGTCGGGTGTGAAACTTAGTGAACTCAAGGTTATATCCCTCGAAATTGGGATCCGAACTCAAGTCTTTCGATATATAAGTCTTTCATTATACAGCCTGATCATGATGCCTCTATAGAATCCACTTTCTAAGCAAGGTATTATATTTGACGAAAATCTCTTTATAGTAAATACTATTTGAAGTTTTATTGTTTTAAATCTGTTATTTATAGACAAATATGCTAAACGCATATAAACAATCTACTAAGAACAAGCTTTTAAATGCAGCGAAAAATCAGTAAATTGTAGAAATCGTCGAAACATTAAGTGAAATATTTTGTTAAAGACACCACACGACTAAAAAGTGAAACTTAAAAACCGTGTAAGAACGTGCAATCAATACCTGTTTTTCTTAATGTCGGTAATAGCTCTCAGGTGCAAAATGTGTGTGAATAGATCTCACATCAGCCGCCTAAAGATCGCATGATCGCTACCATTTCATCATGTTACTCAATTCTTAAAAAACTAAGTAGTCTTCAAATGTATTTTAATGACTAATACCTCATATAGTAAGATTTAAAAATTAGAAAATCGTTCGCTCTTATTTTAAAGGAGCGTATCTTAAAAATTAAAAGGAAATTATTAAATCAGATGTGGGTCGAAATAGAGCATTGAAATTTGACAAAATAACCACAAACAAGCTGACAAACGGACATACATGTTAAGAAGAATAGAAATTCTTCTAAATTAAGCCGACACTCTGTACTCATTAAGCAAATCATTTTATTCTAGAAAACTCCTTCACACTGTCCACAAAGCTGAGGTCAGCATCATAACAACCTACCAAGGCGAGGACTGCTACACCAACTTCCCTGATGCCGGACCAGACTACGTCACTGACCCAGGCAGGCAGCTGTGTACTGGAGAAACCGCTGGAGGGGTAGACGTGTGCTCTGTAAGGCCATGCCAATCTTAGTTTCCTTTTGTGTGTTTTGTGTTTCTTTCCGACATTTTTTTCCTTTCTTTACGGAGGCGAGGGGTGGGTGAACTTGAAACTTTCGGAGGACGGGCGCTGTCTAAAATTTCGGGGGCCGGACTGAAATTTCCGGGGGCAGGGTGTGGTGTACGTATACTATATATACATTATGTTTTCTATTTCGGTCGGAGATAGAGGTGAGGGTGATGGACGCGCTATGGAGTGGGAAGTCCCCCAACCTGTCTCTCAAAGAAATATCTGCAAGAAATTCAGCTATTGTTGAAACCGGCACCGACAAGATTAACATGACTTGTTAACAAAATAACTCAGTACATTGAATTTGAATTATAACTGGAAGAAGTTGTTACTCGTATAATGCCTGTATAAAGCTCCTGACCTGAAGATTTTACGAGTCTCGCATGAATGGAGACACGCCTTGTTTGAAAGGGGGGGGGGGAGTGTTCGCAATTTTGTGACGATGTGTGACGAGGTAGAACATATTTTTATTTTATTACGAGATACGTTTGCTTTAAAAACGAAAACGGTAATTTTAAAGGAAGAGAGGGGATTGAGGGGGGGGGGGGTGGGAGAGTAGCTCTTTTGTGACTAGTTTGGCGATATCAATATGACAATGTGTGACGGTGGGGAGAGGAAGGAGTTTAAAATCGTCAAAAAACTGACTCAGCAAATAGAAGAAGAATTTATACGTACACTCATTGTTATGTGGTAATTTTTTCTCTAAAGACTTCAACTCTATCAACTAAGTTTTTCTCTGATAGTTTTTTTCAATTGTCCCCTCCCCAAGGGCGATGCCGGAGGGCCACTATTCTGCCTGAACACAGGCACCAACACCTGGGCGGCTGCTGGTGTCGCCTCGTACGGCGAGGGCTGCGGTAGGGCCGGCTACCCTAGCGTGTATACAGAGATCAACGCCTTCTACGACTGGATCCTACAGCAGCTCTAAGCAGGTGGTTTGTGAAGTTTATAGAAACAACTCTATTGAATTTTAGCTGCAGTGGCAACACTTATGTGTGTACGGTTTTGTGCTACTAGAAGTTATCGTCAGTGCAACCGTGGTAAAACCCACGGCGGTTAAACCTAACCTTAGTCTACGCTAAAAATAAAAAATAAAAATAAAACTTAAACAATTTAATAACATTTATTTAACAAAAATGGAACGAATGTTTATGGAAAGATATAAAATTTAAAAAAAAGTAGAAACAAAACTAGGCGAAACAAAACATACTTTTTTTTTAATATAAAATGTAAAAAGGTTATATGCAAAGCATGAAGTCATAATAACATGGGTTTAGTACAAATCAAATCTTCCAATAAAGGGAGGGCACTGAGCACTAAACTACCAGCTCAAATGACACAGTTATCAGCCTTAACATAAGTCTCACGTAAAATAAAATGCATACTATTAATTTCTTTACGCATCCATAGTGTCTGGAATAAACCAAACACTCTCCTGGGGATCAACAAAGATCACATGTAACAGCTCACATGTAAAATAACCAAACCCGACAGTCATGAATGAACCATAACTGTGGGTCAGGCAACAATGAACATTATCCCTGGCTTAACACAAGCCCTAGGGATACAACTAATAAAATAGCTGTACCACTTAACCCAACAGTAAACCATAACTGTGGGTCAAGTATAAATAAACAGTATCCATGGCTTAACACAAGCCTAAGGGAAACAACTAATCAAAACCAATGCAGTGAATAATTCACAAACAGGAGGTTACAGGCCTAAGCCTAAATATTAAACATCAGAATAAAAAATAGACTTTATAATAAACTCTGTATGTCCCACGTATATATATATATATATATATATATATATATATATATATATATATATATATATATATATTTTAAACAGTAAATGAGCTAATAGGAACATAGGAACACATTTTAGGCATATATATAATGACTTAAATTTTTTAGACTTAAAGTACATTGAATCATTTACGTAACAGTAGTAATCAGAAAAATTTTGGAAATACCATGTAAGACATTTGTTACGAATGGGCAGGTATTAAGTCTTTACAATAGCAGAACGGCATTAGCTTAGAATCTGTGACACAGTCGGCTTGTCCTCGGTATAGATTTAATCTGTCTATTGCATCCCCTACCTCTATGGCTTGTGGTGGTTGCGTCTGTTGCAGTGTTGAATTAGAACTAGATACAACGGATGTGCTATTGTCCAACTTATGGTAGACTGTAGCTTCAAATATAGCATGGCCTGGAATCGTCTGCAGTCTGACTTTGTACATCACCCTGTCGTAGTTTTCCTCCTTCAAAGCGGTGGAGGTGATGTTAAACTTGTAGACTTGAATGACTTTCTCCAAACTCAGCTTAGCGCAGACTTATTCATTGCCTTTAGTGTTGATAACAGCGACTACATGTTCAGCTAATAATTTTGACAGGGTGTCATTAACGTCGATACGGATCATGTTTTTCTGACCACATACGCAATATTCTTGAGGGATTTGAGCAATTTCACAAGTTCTGCTTTTAGGTATTTCTTTAAGCAAGCTAATACCTGGTCCTTTGTTTACAGGGGCTAAACCTCCAGCTTTAAAATGTAGCAGCTCCATCAAAGTAGCGTGTGTGTCGTAGTGTGACGTCAGCCGTGCCGTATTCCTTCTCAAATTTTCCGCAACGTCCGGGTATTTCTCTAAAAACCATTTCGGAAACGTTAAAATCGTGTACGGTGTTTTACTCTCAATCATCCCATGATAGGTCGATCTGATCGGGCCCCACCTGGGACCATGATCAGAAAATGAAATCAATAATGTGTTATTTAAATAGCCCTCTCTTGATAACTCGCTGTAGATTTCAAACGTGTGGTCGTCTACTTTTTTAAGGTCATTTATGACGTCATGCGTCATTCTTGTCAAAAACGCCATTGCGAATTTCGGTATATCAGAGAGCGTGTCGTAAAATTTTCGTATATAATCAAGGTGAAAGTACAACTCTGGACGACTTCCTAGACAGTCGGTACCCGAATCATGCATGTCTTTATCGTCGTCTGTTGCGACATTGATAGGATGGCTGTAGTATGTGGTTGGCGGGAATAAAAATCCTTTTTTACCGTAGTGGAAAGCTCCAATAGAGGGGTAATCTTCAGTGTACAAAGTCCGATAACCGGCTTTTTCATACTCTTTCCAAATAAAATCAAACGCGTCCGTTTTATTGGAGTAATCCCACCATTTTGTTAAATTCTTTACACAAGTTCCCGTTAGTAATGAAATAAAATTTGGAAAAGTGTTATGGCCTGTTTGGGTGTGCATGGTAAAATCAAACGAACTGAAGTCATTCATCAACAACGAATACGTTTTATTCATTGCGCGCAGAAAATGATGTCTAGATACACCATCATATCCGATTATCATAATATTGAGGATTTCTTTTGGAGAAATTGTTGATTTATGTTTTTGAAGCAATAACGCGTCTATTTTCAATCGCCTTTCAAGCTTTGGAACTAAAGCGTAGTAGTTTTTAGAGATTTGATGTGAAGAAGAGTCAACACACACAACACGAATAAACTCAGTCGCCTCCCCTAGCTGTAAAGATTTATTGAAAGACTTACTCCATTTACCATACTTTGCAACTTTGTCGTCATCAAGGTCTTTAAAAATATCTTGATATCTACAAGAAATACTTTTAAGATCAGGAATCAACTTGAGTACTGTTTTATTAACACGTAGTTTAGTTCCCTCCAGGTAAGTTAAATCAGGTAAATGTTTCTTGCAGGCTAATGCCGTCTGATCCAGGCCGGATAATTTCATAACTTCCGGGTCATACGGGTTCAGGTGAGGAAACGCACAGGCCAGATCTTCTTCATGATCGATCTGTATCAATAAATCGCTCGTGTTCGATTTCCTGTCAGCCGGTATTTTAAACACAACTTGGGTTAACTTTTTAACATTTGATACGGTCAACGATAGATCAGGCCCAGCAATGTACATTATGTATGCACTGAGCATTAGAAGGCAAAGTAAGGTTTTAGGGTTAGGTCTTGTCAGGTGGTTCCTTACTGAAAATAAAATATACATGTTAATTTATCTTTATTAAAAAAATTACTCATAACAGCCAGTGGCATAGCGAGGTCGGGTGACACCCGGTGCGGCACTTAATGGTGTCACCCCACCAGAGGCGTAGCGACCCTTCCCGGGGACAAACTTTCAATTTTCGATTTTCACCTTCCCCCCCCCCCCCCCCCCTCAAACCTTCGATATGCACCCCCCTCAATTTTTTCTCTATATATTTTGCTATTTTTTGCCTCTCCCCCCCCCCCCCTCGCTACGCCTCTGATAACGTATTTGTCAGGTACGATTTAACAAAAATGACAACAAATCACATTTAGTTAATGCATTGCTGACAAAACGTAAAGCAAATACACAATTACCTTGCAAACTTTAATAATACTACTCACTAGATATGAAATTATATTTTAATTGTTTATAACTGTAAACTTCGATCTTTCTATAATAGTACAGTTGAAATTGTTAAACTTATCTATAGCCCCACACGACTTTATGAAACATTAGCTGTAGATAATGTACAGTAAACGTTGGCTAGTATAATGCACACAAAATATTAAGAGCCTAGAGTCAGTGGCGTAGCGAGGTCGGGTGTCACCCGGTGCGGCACTTAATGGTGTCACCCCCAGAGGCGCAACGACCCTTCCCGGGGACAAACTTTCAATTTTCGAGTAGCACCCCCCCCCCCAACTTTTGATTTCCACCCCCCCCCCCCCTCCAAATTTCGATTTGCACCCCCTTAAACACTATTTAACACTCGAATTAATCACTTAATAAAGTGGAATTATTATTTTTCTCTATATATTTTGCAATTATTTGCCTTGGTGTCACCCCGCTAAATGGTGTCACCCGGTGCGGTCCACACCCCCCTCCCCCTTCGCTGCGCCTCTGCCTAGAGTAAGAGGCATGTTGAGCTTATGGGATAAAACCAGTAACCTTATAAAGTGACCACACCATAAACTGGAATATTCTGCAAGGATACTCACCTGGCTGACTAAAGTACTTTCTAAACTTTATCCTCATAGAAGACAGTAATTTCTCGCCAAGTTTTGTTGGTCTATAATATAGAGACTACTTTCTTTGTGCTGTACTACGCCTAAGAAAGAATTTTTAATTTTATTTTATTTGCTACGTTGTAATAGGATTATTAAAGTAGGCCTACTTATTTATACAGCAATTTCTAATGTGATGGTATAAAAAAAACTAAAGTCAACTCCTATATTTTGATTGTTGTTTTAAAGCTTAAAAGTTAAGATTAGAAAAAAAAAACCCAAAGCAAAACCTGATTATGGTGTTTCAGTAGTGTATATGGTGAAACAAACACATCCGATGATGTGATGAAGCATTAGAGAGAGCTTGGACTCAGTGATGTTGAGACATGTAAGAATTTAAGACATCAACATTTGTGGAGACCGATAATATAAGAAGATTCAATGAAAAGTAAGTCTGACATTCAAAAGCAATGATCATATTCCTAATATATAAAAGCCTATGTGCTTCTCTCTCTCTTTCTATGTACGAACAATATTTCAGGGGCTATGATATCAGTATCTTCAGCAATATATATGTAGAACATGATGTGTACTTTTGTTATAAATAATATTTAGATGTTTTAAATGTACAAACTAAATTTTATTTAAAGGAAAAAAAATATAGACATTCGAATGCAGAAACAAATTTTTAGTAATGCAACCGGAAACGTGTTTATCGTTGTGACACGAAAGTTCAATCAATGATGTCACATGCCACATGTTTAGTCAAGGAAAGAACACAACACTAATGACGCCATCTTCCGATTTTAGAATATACAGAAATGAACTATATCATTCGAATTTGATTTAGATCTAGATTCTATAAATCTACGAATTAAGACGAACGCTATGAAATGTAAACACTTTTCTCGGTCAAACTAGTACAAATTACTTAAAAACACAACATAATGACCATTGCATATCCCGGTTTTTAACGATATAAGTTAAGGCTCGTTGAACAGTGTGTGCATTTAATATGGTATTCTGTGGACTAATAATGTATATAATTTGGTTTTTACATTTTTCTAATTGGTATTGGTAGTCTATGTTATTTTTAGATATTTAATTATTTCTTTGTCACTTTTATCATTCAACGTTTAGTAAAGCGCATTGCATTTTGACCAATAACTTTTTTATAAAATATTTTCTCAAACATGTATAACATTAAAATATACAGGCCTATAATTCTCGTGCAGCGGGTACCGGCGGCTAGTTTTACTATAGTTATCGAATTGATTATTTATTACTTATACACTTAAACCTACTGCTAGACAACCAGATGAACTATTACACTGTAAGGTTAAAATGTAAAGGAATGCTAAAAATTGACATTTCTAAATATGTAAAAATCAGTTAAATATTTCAAGTATCAACGTTATTCATTTTGTTAAATTATTTCTCATGTTTATGTATATCATGGTTTAAAGTCATGTCTTTATATTTATAGAAAAGCAATACACTTGAAAAGCTGGCTCCAATGGGTATATTTGAATTGATAAAATAATTCTAAACGGCTTTTCAACGGCTTATATTCGATACAAAAAAATATATAATGAGTATAATCTACAGTTCCCAAACAGCTTTAATTTTTACAAAAGGAACTATAACGGTATCACATGCAATAATTTTTAAAAAGATTTTTTTTTCAAAAATCTAGTATGATTATATAGACTTTTCATGCCTACTAAAACGTAATCAAAATAGGGCTTAGAAAATGTATTTTTAGCGGATGAGAAAACATCAACGTGGTTTAATTAGAAGTTCCTTTTTCTGAAAGCGTTAGATTCTCTTATTAGGAAACTTTAGAAAATAAGAAAATGTTTTTAAGAAATACTAGATGACCCAGTTACTAAATCAAACAAACGAACGGAGAAAGGAACAAACAAGTAAATAAACACGCTGACAAATAAAAAGAAAAAAAAACAAGAAGTAGCATTTAACATAAATGTATGAAAATAATTCTCGTATACACTTAAATGAACCATTTTCAATACATTTCACCGCATTCAAATAGCAACCAGAGTCTAAATAAAGGAGAGCTATTTTGTCGAGAGCCTTAATGATAGGAACCTCTTAAGATTCTCACCTCTTTGTCCAGTATCATCTATACAACGGTACTCGTTGCGCCTATTCTGAATGTTGAGCTTGGAAGAGTCTCAGCTAGCAGCTCATAGTACGTCCGCAAGTCACGAACTATCCTGTCTAAATAATGGGCTATCTAAATACGATACAGTAATACACAACATTTACGAAAACTTCCACTCCACTAGAGGTGATTTAAACTATGTTAATGAGATTGTTTGGAGATGAAGGTGCTTTAGATTATTAAAGATATAAATTATAAAAGGAAACTTCCTTTGTTAAATCTTGTAGTGTTTGAATAAACAAAGGCTTGCCTTAATGACACATGTTAACATTAATTACGATGTAGATATTATCGTAGGTTATTTAAATCTATGTTTTCTGTAACACAGTGTCTTGACCTCGATGATAAAACTCTATACAGTAACTCATATCAACGTTTAATCCAGGCAATGTAACTGGCAACAGACTGTGTTGACATCAAAGAAACCAGTCTTACCATAATTTATATAACTTTATTTGCCGAGGTCACAGACACAGGTGAACTTTTCTTCACTTACCCCATGAACCGTGAGGCTTGAAATGGGGACGTTTCATATTGAAATGAGATCTAGTAGCAAGAAACAAAAAACAGAAAGAAATAAAGAAAATAGAAAGACAGCGGGTTTA